>NC_142928.1:2513066-2533066 GCF_046866305.1 Octopus bimaculoides | reverse complement strand
AATAAAATTTGGGGTCTTGCGGAGGGTCAAAATTAGTAACAAAAACAGGACAGTGAAAACAAACAGAAAGGGCTGCTAAGCCTAAACGAGGTGAGGTGGTGAACGGGGAAGAGCAAGCTTGGACAGGGGACAGACATGAATGCGTCTGATTCCTCCAGGTGAATCAGAAGGAAAGAAAGAAACATAAGTTAGGAAAAGAAAGAAAGATGGTCGATGGTCACGTTAGAACAACGAGAGAGCAAAGGAGGAAGAGTGAGGGAGAGAGAGTGACAGACAGAGAACGGCGAAGGAATAAAGAAAAGAATTAGAGAAAGGATAAGAGAGAAAAAACGAGAGGTGGAGAAGGGGAGATAAACAGAATTAGAGAAAGGAAGAGAGAAACCAAAAGAATAATAGAATAATAGAATAGAAGTGTCACATCGGTTACATTGTTCAATCAAATGAAGTCGCTTGAAACGATCGTACTGCATTACCACTGGATATCCTGTTGTTTATTTTGATATGTATATATATATATATATATATATATATATATATATGTGTGATCCTTCTGTCCGGCATTCGCCATGATAGATCGCTGACCACTATATTTATATATTTTTTTCACCTTGTTTCTCTCCTTATTTCTTTCTGTGTTCCTTTCAGTTGAAGAGCGTAGCTCAAAATGTCAAAGACTTTCTCTATTCCCGAGCATTAAACTAATACATCCATTTGTTTTTGACACCCCCTGTCTTCGTCTGTTGTTTTTCTCGTAAATTTTCCCATATATATATATATATATATATATATATATATATGTATGTATAATACAGTGTGCCACACGACAGATGTCAAAGTGATCGCAAAGCAACGCGAAATGAAGCGTTTTGCTCAAGGACAGAATGCTAACCGGTTTGGGAATCGAAAGCACGATCATACGATCGTGGGCTCAACAGCACATAAGCACTACTCGACTTCCATCTTACGTGTGTGTATGTATGTATGTATGTATGTGTATATATATATATATATATATATATATATATATATATATTGGTGTGTTTACGTCCCCGTAACTTAGCGGTTTGGCAAAAGAGTGAGGGAAAGTTGTGTTGAAGAAGTACAGCAGGGTTCGTTACCACCCTCTACTGCAGCCTCGTAGAGATTTAGGTGTTTTCTATCAATAAACACTCATAACGCCCGGTCTGGGAATCGAAAGCGCGATCCTATGACCGCGAGTCCGCGGCCCTAACCACTAGGCCATTGCGCCTGCACAGTCTTAATCTATAATCGTAGGGAGAAGTAATAAATTGTATTGTCATCACTGCCACCCCCCTCAAGAGGTGCACACACACACAAACACACAGACGCACTCACACACACTCGCACACGCACACCCACACATGTACACTCAGTGAAGGGACATTAACACTTTTACACACGGTATATCGCCTCCAACCGTCAGATGTACGGAACCAGGCACGTGACGATGTGTCTAACCAAGCATATCTATGTCAACGAGTGCGCAGGTGCGTGGCTTAGTGGTTAGGGTATTCGACTCGCGATTGTGTAAGTTCAATTCCCGGCGACGCGTTGAGTCCTTGAGCAAGACACTTTATTTCATGTTGCTCCAGTCCACTCAGCTGGTAAGAATGAGTAGTACATGTTATTTCAAAGGGTCAGCCTTGTCACACTATGTGTCACGCTGAATCTTCCTGAAAACTACGTTAGGGGTACCCATGTCTGTGGAGTACTCAACCGCTTGCACGTCAATTTCACGAGCAAGCTGTTCTTATTTCTTTATTTCCCACAAGGGGCTAAACACAGAGGGGACAAACAAGGACAAACAAAGGAATTAAGTCGATTCCATCGACCCCCAGTGCGTAACTGGTACTTAATTTATTGACCCCGAAAGGATGAAAGGCAAGTCGACCTCAGCGGAATTTGAACTGAGAACGTAACGGCAGACGAAATACCGCTAAGCATTTCGCCCGGCGTGCTAACCACTCTGCCAGCTCGCCGCCTTCACGAGCAAGCTGTTCTGCTGATCGGATCAGCTGGGACCCGCGTCGTCGTAACCGACGGAGTGCTCCTGCGTATGCCGAGGGGTGCGTAGGTGCCAGACATTTACTCTGTCCTCTGTAAGTGGGGATTCTGGTCTTCGGCGGTGGCGGCGGTTTTGCTAGAACTGGTATTTCATTCCACTTGTGTCTGTCATTGGGCTGCGGGCATGCTGGAGCACCGTCTTGAAGGATTCTTTAATCGAATGAGTGGACCCCCACCCAGTACTTGTTTTTTTTCTTTTAAGCATGGTACTTATTCTATCGGTCACGTTTTGCCGCACCGCAATGTTACGGGGACGTAAATACACCAACACCGATTGTCGAGCGGTGATGGGCGGACAAACACACACACACGCACACACACACACACACACACACACACACACACACACACACACACACACAGTGGGCTTCTTTCAGTTTCCGTCAAACAAATCCACTCACAAGGCTTTGGACTCACGAGGTTAAAATGCAAGACATTCGCCTAAAGTACCTCTCTGTGAGACCGAACCCCGGAACCATGTGGTTCGGAAGCAAACCTCTTACCACACAGCCACGCCTTTTTTTAATGTTATTGTTGTTGTTGTTGATGGTGGTCATTATATCGTTGACGAAGTTACTCGTGATGATGATGGTGATAGTTGTGATAATGGTGGTGGTGGTTGCTATGGGAATACCGGTGCTTCTTATGATGTTGTTGTTGGTGGTGGTGGTCATGGCTGTACTCGTTATTGTTGTCGTAGCGCTGGTAGTATATGGCGTTTGTGCTTGTGATAGTTGTACTGAAACTTGTTTGCAGGTAGTGGTGCTTGTTGTTGTTGCTATTGTTATTAGTGGCGGTGGTCATGGTTGGCCATGGTGATGTTAGTACCATAGGTAGTGTTATCGTCATGGCGCTGTTGGTGGTACCTGACTCAAGACAGAAGTACTAGGGTCGATTTGTTTGACTTGTAACGATGAAAGATGAACATTGCACGAAGTTTTAAGGAGATATTTATTTTTACCCGTTACATTATACAATACCTTGCCTCGACGGGCAGGTGATAAAATCCGAGAGCATGCGAAGTAAAGTTAGATGTGGTAGATTTTCCTCGTATAGCTTTGCGTATACGTTTTCTTAGCAGTAATCCACGGATAGCGATAGAATGATGTTGTAAGAGAACAAACCTAGAGCTAGTAAAAATGGAAGAGTGTGGGAAGTTGTTTCATATTGTCGCTGACTGTAAACTTTCTTTCTTTTCCCCCCTGGCCATTTGTCTGCCTGCTTGTGGCCATGATTCTAGTGGTCAGTTCACTAAACGATGTTAGCTCTCTCGTAACTCACGAGTTGTCACCAAGTGACTAACTGGTTTTTGCTTGGGGGTTCTTGTTTTTATAACTGTCCAGAAAGATAGACATATCCATAGGCGTAGAAGTGGCTGTGTGGTAAGTAGCTTGCTTATCAACCACATGGTTCCGGGTTCAGTCCCACTGCGTGGCACCTTGGACAAGTGTCTTCCACTATAGCCTCGGGTCGACTTAAGCCTTGTGAGTGGATTTGGTAGACGGAAACTGAAAGAAGCCCGTCGTATATATATATATATATATATATATATATATATATATGTATGTGTTTGTGTGTCTGTGTTTGTCCCCCCACAATATCGCTTGACAACCGATGCTGGTGTGTTTACGTCCCCGTAACTTAGCGGTTCGGCAAAAAGAGACCGATAGAATAAGTACTAGGTTTACAAAGAATAAGCCCTGGGGTCGATTTGCTCGACTAAAGGCAGTGCTCCAGCATGGCCGCAGTCAAATGACTGAAACAATTAAAAGAGTAAAAGAGTAAAGAGTAATATCGTTGAGAACAATAGATTTAGTTGGTGGTCTTGTTATCTTAATTCTAAATTATAAATTCTAGCTTTTGGTGAAATAGAAGAGGTTAGAAATGGTCAAGTGGTGAAGACATTATTTCGGCCTAGCTAAGGCAATCTGGTAAATGTATCATAAACTGTCACAGAAAAACTATTGTTGCACCGTGAGAAAAGTTCTGTTGAACTGTTAATTTCAATTTGGCTATGGTGGATCGAATCTACTTCATGCCTGTAAAATCCACTACAGGCTAAACCAGTGCTTCTCGACTGTTTTTTCCTATGGATCCCTTTCGATCCATATTTTACTCTCCCGGATCCCAATAGCCATTCGATGTATAAAAAGATATCTTACTGTATTTTTCTAATACTCGAGTAATAGTCGAACTCATGTACAAGTCGACCCCTATTTTTGGCCAAGAAATTGGGAATTTTCCACAGACCCCGTATAAAAGTCGACCCTAGTATTTCACGAACAACAGGACAACATTTGTGGGTCAAGGTACCGTATTATCCTGTACGTAGAAATAACACTGTTAGAAAATTGTGTGGCTACCTTACTGTAGCCTGCTCTATCGGTGGAATGTTTGGTGCTTATAAGGGAATGCTGGCAGAAACGTTAGCACGCCGGGCGAAATGCTAAGTAGTATTTCGTCTGTCTTTACGTTCTGAGTTCAAATTTCGCCGAGGTCGACTTTACCTTTCATATTTTCGGGGTCGATTAAATAAGTACCGGTCATGTACTGGGATCGATATAATCGACTTAATCCCTTTGTCTGTCCTTGTTTATCCCCTCTATGTTTATCCCCCTGTGGGCAATAAAGATATATATAATGGAATGCTCGGTGCTTATAGTAAAACACCATTTAATAGCGAGCACTACACATCTGTTGATGGGTGCTACATCACCATTCCTAAAATGTATGCACAGGATATGCTGCAAGCCTGCATACATCTGAAAGCACAGTAAACACATGCGTGATGCACTCGTTGTTTACATGGTGAGAAACGTGTTTCACAGACAGCACTATTGGTAAACACCGAATTCGTACAAAGGCAGGACTTTGGTAAGCCTAAGAACATCGAACTAATTGTTAGATCTGTGGTTCCCATGCGACCTTTATATTTCCCTCATCTCCAAATACAATAAGCACATGCGTCATTACACTCGTCTGTTTACCTGGTGAGAAACGTGTTTCACAGACAGAACTATCGGCGAACAACAACAGCTACGCGGTCTTGTTTATGGGTCTTGTTATTTACTAGAGCCTGTGTTTTGATGTAGAGAATTGCTAACATTACTGTAATTCATTGTGTTTTTTGTTTTTATTCACTTAGAGATCAGTTGAGCTTCTGCTGCTGAAACGGTACTTCGGATCCTAACTTGAATTTCAGCCCCTCAAAAGTAGTATCCATGTAATAGGCAACCTCATAAATTTGACATTAAAAAATGGTCTAAAAGAATTCGATTTTTACATGAGTATATTCGTTAAATATTATTAGAAATTGTATTTAAAAAATTGTTAAAATATTTGGTGCATCATAGAAATATGACCAATTTATTGTACATAAATTTTAATAAAACCTTATATGGACACCTCAAGGGGCCCAAGAGTCATACGAACCCTAGTTGAGAACCACTGGACTTAGCCACAGCCCATCGATTAAAACAAGTAAAAAGTACGAGGGGTGTATGAAAAGTTTTGAGCCTAACCTAGAAACGGGGCTGCTAGGTAGCTGAAACAATTTTTTTCTGGTTAGTACAGTCTTTTTGGGGTTTCTTGCTCATTTTCATGATTCTGATATTCTATTTTTTTTTTGTTGCAGATTTTTGAATAAACAAGCTTCGAATTTACAAGGAAAATGGAGAAAACTGAGTATCGTGCTGTCAAAAAGTACCTTCATTTGAAAGGCATGACTCCATGAGAAATCCATGAAGATATGGTGAGAACCTTAACAGACAATGCTCCTTCATATGCAATAGTCAAACGCTGGGTAAATGAATTCAAGCGTGGCAGGGAGAGTATGGAAGATGATCCAAGACCAGGGAGACCTCCAACTGCAACTACCGAGGACAACATTGACCTTACTCTTGGTATGATAATGCAAGATCGTCGAATATCATGTCGTAAAAGATATTTCATTTCTTCAATAATGAATTCCCTTCTTAACATGTTAAGACTTATTTATGCTTCATGGATTAGTGATGAGAAATTAAGAGAGCTGAACAGCAGAAGGTCTTCAGTGGGGGAAAAAAACCTTCCTTAGGCAAGTGTTTCAGCTCGACTTCTTACATTGTAAGAGGGCCGGGCCGTATGCAGGTTATGATATTTGGTGCCCTTCTTGCTGACACCTTTTAGTCACTTGGATATCGTTCGTTTTTTTTTTTTACTTGTCTCAGTCATTAGACTGCGGCCATGCTGGGGCACCACCTTGAAGAATTTTTAGTCGAATGAATCAACCCCAATACTTAATTTTTTTTTTCTTTTGCTAAGCCTAGTAGTTATTCAATCGGTCACTTTCGCCGAACCGCTAATTTACGGAGACGTAAACACCGGTTGTCAAGCGGTAGTGGGGGACAAACAGAGGCACGAACACACACACACACACACACACACACACACACACACACACACACACACACACACACACACACACACACACACACGACAAGATTCTTTCAGTTTCCGACTACCAAGGTAACATGCAGCGGAGCTGAACCCGGAACCATGTGGTTGGGAAGCAAATTTCCTACCACACAGTCACGCATGCAGCTGGTAGCTGGCCATGCATGCAAGCCCCGTCTCTCCATGTCTAGTAGCGCACCTAAGAGAGGGGGAACGATGGGGACGGTCCCTGCCGGGTGATGCTTTTATGGAGACGGCATTTGGGTCTACTGTATAAACCTGTATAGAAGGTGGCGAACTCAAGGGTAGCTCCAGGTGGCACACACATTAGCTACGCCACTGTCCTCGCCACCGATGTTTATTCAAGGGAGGGTGGGAGAAAACCCGCCGATTTGGAGTGATGCAACTGCCCCCATCCCGCTAATGCACGTCTTTGTATCTGTGATTCCCCGCTCCATCGCTTGACAACCGGTGTTGGTATGTTTACATAACTGTAACTTAGTCTTTAGCAAAAGAGACCGACAGAACATGCACCAGGCTTAAAAAAAAGTCCTGGGATCGACTCATTCGACAAAAAATTCTTCAAGGTGGTGCTGCAGCTTGGCCGCAGTCTCGTGGTTGAAACCAATAACAAATAAAAGATAAAAGATAAGTGTCAGTGTGTATAAATATGTGTATATTATGATATGTAAATTTAATGTTTGGGTTTACAGGCATATATATATACGGACATATATAGACAGACAAGCACACACACACACACGCATACGCACAGACATACACAAATGAAAACTGAAACACATGACCATATACACACACGCACACTCGACACACACACACACATACACACACACACAAGGACACATGGAGACACACATCCGTACATAACAGACGCACGTACATAGTCACACAAACCCATACACATAGACACACTCAAACATGCACACACGAGGCGACAGAGGTACACACACGAAAACACGCGCGCACACACACACACACACACACACATGCAAACATACAAACATGAATACACAAACACATGAATATGCAGAATACATACATACAAACGTATATACACGCATATATATATATATATATATATATATATATATATATATATATATATATATATATATATATATATCATAAATATATAGGGATTGACAGTAACCTGCTTCTCCAACATACTGAGAATTCAGAAATAGCAGCCAAAGAACTACTGATTCCAAAACTGGCTGCTATTTCTGAATTCTCAGTATGTTGGAGAAGCAGGTTACTGTCAATCCCTATATATTTATGATTATAAATGATTTTACCGAAAAGGTTTTTTCATACTGGGCTACCCGGCAAAATTGTTAATTATTAATTTTATTACTAATTGACGATTCCCTGCCCTGCATATCTATATCTATATCTATCTATCTATCTATCTATCTATCTATCTATCTATCTATCTATCTATCTATCTATCTATCTATCTATATATATATATATATATATATATATATATATATATATATATATATATATATATATATATGGGAGAATATACAAAAAATAACAACAGACGAGGACAGGTGGTGTAAATAACAAAAGTATATATTAGTATGACGCTCGGGAATACGGAAAGTCTTTGACGTTTCGAGCTACGCTCTTCAACAGAAAGAATACGGAGACAAGGAGAAAAACACGGAGAAAAAAAATTGAAAAAAGGATGATAAAGGAGGTTTACAAAAGTGGAAAAGTTCAAAAGTTTTTTAGACGTCGTGGTATATTGAAGCGATTTCCAATCAGAAGATGGGTCCAGTGTAAATCCGTGGGTAGGAGAGGTGCAGCCGGAGGGTATAAAGTTCAGAATCAAACAGTCCAGATCCAGAAGGAAAGAAGGTAGAATCCAAAAGTTGGTAGTGTGTGATGAGAGGAGACAGGATTAGCTGGTGCGACCACGTGAGCGTGTATTATATGTGGGAGAATAATATATATACTTTATTTAAAAGCAGCAGAAATATAACAAAAAAACCGTTACTCTGAGTTTCACGTTCCCGTTCATCGGACAGTTTTGTCCGGTATATATATATATATATATATATATATATATATATATATATATATATATATATATATATATATATGCATATATATGCATACACACACTTACATACACACACTTACATACATACATACATACATACATACATACATACATATGTGTATACACATGCACACTGACGCACACACATACGCACAAACATACAAACCAAAAGAGCGCACCTTTGATAACGGACAGAGTCAACGACTATTGAAAAGGTCGCAAGACGCAATTTTAGAAAAAATAAATAACTAAATGAGTGGAAATCGAACCGGTGCGTGTGTTAAATAATGAGGCACTGAAAGAGAAATACTATCCCCAGACACAATAAAACACACACACACACACACACACACACACACACACACACACACACACACACACACACACACACACACATACATACATACACACATACATACATACATGTAACCTCGTGGACATCGGTGGCGATTTTTTCTTCCTCCGTTTTTTCCTTCTTTGGACTTTCCTTGTTTCCGACGAAGAGCTCCGCTCGAAACGTCATATTCTCTCTCTTTCCTTTCCCGAGCGTCTAGTAACACAATCTGTATCACGTCCTCATGTTGTTTTTTGTTGTTGTTTTTTTTTTCTTTTTCCTTTTTTTGAACCTATATATATATATATATATATATATATATATATATATATATATATATATATATACATATACATATATATATGTATGTGTGTGTATACATATTTACACATACACATATAGATGCAAACGTACATTTACGGAACATTATATACACATACTTTATACACACAGACCCATGTGTATACATATTTACGGTCATACATACGCAGACACATGTAAACATGAACATACATTTAAGAAACATAATATACACAAACCAAAATTAAACAAATGTACATGTGTGTACACATACATGTATATATATATACATATAGTTATCTGTATGTGTCTGTATGTGTACATATATTGTTCTATAAATTTGTTTGTATATACATGTATGTATGTATGTATGTATGTATCTGTATAAGTAAATATATACATATACCTGTGTGTGTGTGTGTGTGTGTGTGTGTGTGTGTGTCTGTGTATATACAGATATACATAATATATACATAATATATACCGATATATATGATCGTGTTTGCTGTGATGTGCGAACGAGCATGAACGACTGAACAGAAGTGTGAGAGATTGTGCGAACGCGTGCGATGTGCGTGAAATACGCGTATGTGTGTATGTATGCATACATGTATGTATGTATATATGTCTGTATACATCTGTATGTAATTTTATTTATGTATTCGTGAAAGAGTCTATTGTTTCCTATATGTTATTTGGTCTTTTACCGTTCACAATTATCCCTGCAAGTTGACCCCCGTATCTTGGCTGGCGGCAGGTCGACAATATGTAAAGAAGATTGCCAAGTGAAGGAGTCGCTCCCTGCTTCAATGAACAGACGATGGTTTTGCTCTGACACTCCAACGCTTGTCATTTCTTTGTTTGTTGTTGCTATTGTTGTTGATGGTGGTGGTGGTGGTGAGAGGTAGGAACAGAGGAAGAGAGAGAGAGAGGGAGAGAGAGAGAGAGGGAGAGAGAGAGAATGGGGTGAGAGAGAATGCATTAATAAAGAGTTAGATATAGACACGGACCGTCAACTAAACCCAATACGGTACATTATCTAAGGGGTTTGGGGGCAGAGTGAGGTGGGGGGGGGGTCGGGATTGTGTGAGGGTTGGGGGTCGGAGTGGGCTCGATAACAACGGAGCGAAGACCCCCAATCCCCAACCCCTAAAAACGGGGAGAGTGCCGCATATTATTTTTTGGTTTTCTGTATAACGCTCAGCCAACCATGGAACCGTCAAGCCACGCACATGTAGAACGAAAGTCTGGCTAATTATAATAATAAATGACATCATTTTTATAGCTTAATTAATGACTACAAAGCGTGACTCGATGACATCACGTGATAAAACTACGG
Source organism: Octopus bimaculoides (assembly GCF_046866305.1). Taxonomy (NCBI): domain Eukaryota; kingdom Metazoa; phylum Mollusca; class Cephalopoda; order Octopoda; family Octopodidae; genus Octopus; species Octopus bimaculoides. The sequence goes on along the minus strand of NC_142928.1, from coordinate 2,522,482 downwards.
AAAAAATAGAAAAATTAAAAAAAAAAAGAAAAACGAAAAATGCCCAAACGAAAATAAATACGTTGTATTAATTAAAGTTTTTTTTTTTTTTGGTATCCTTAAAATTATATCTTGGTTGCGGTGCATTTAATGGAATAATGGTTGAGCCCCGATGATTAATTTATAAGGGACAAGTTAAGAATAATTTGATTTGCTTACTGGAAGCTTATTCGGATGATATTGTATCGTTCAGACTTCTGCATCGATTTATTGGTCCGAAGCGAGGTAGAAGTTATTGGAATCATCTGGAACTGAAATTTATTTCTGAATATGGTGGAATGACGAAGCGACAGAAGCCAGTTCAAATTGACACCAGTTTGAATAAGTTAAATTGTTGTAGTAATCTGTCCTCGTTTATCACGGATTCAATCATTGCGGATCTGGGATATCACGGTACGCTCAGTTATGGACCATGTTATACTTATCATGGATTGATCTGTGATAAGACGGACGGGCAATCAAAGATTCTGTTTCGACAGCAAAAGCGCGCCCCTTCGACAGTCCACAATGCTCAGAACAACTTGGGGCCTTTAAGATGATATTGAATTCAATATCGATCTATTGATCCGAGGCGGGATAGAAGTTTTTGGACTTTTAAGCTCGTCTGCCACTCCAATTTATTTCTGAAAATGGTGGAATGACGAAGTTACAGAAACCAATTAAAATTGACATCAGTTTGAATAAGTAAAATCGTTGCAGTACATCTGTACTCGTTTATCACGGACTCATTCATCTCGGATCTGGGATAACACGGTACGCACAACTGCGAGCCATGTTACACTTATCACGGAATTATCTTTATCTTTTATTTGTTTCAATCATTAGACTGCGCCCATGCTGTAGCACCACCTGGAAAAATTTCTAACCGGACGAATCGACCCCAGTACTTATTTTTTGTATTTTATCGATGTCTTCTGCCAAACTACTAAGTTACAGTGACGTGAACACACCAACACTAAATAGACACACAGCCACACACACTCACACACATGCACACTCACACACATGCACACTCACACACACATACATCCACGATGGGCTTCTTTCAGTTTCCGTCTACCAAATCTACTCACAAGGTTTTGATCGGCCTAAAACTATAGTAGAAGACACTGGCCCACGCAGTGGGACTGAACCCGGAACAATGTAATTGTGAAACAAACTTCTTACCACACAGCCATGCCTGCACCTATTGATCTGTGATAAGACGGGTGGGTGATCAAAGATTCTGTTTGGATAGCACAGCAAAAGCGCACCCCAGCAACCCTTCACGGTACTCAGGTCGACTTCCGGTCTCGGAACGAAGCCTACTTTTCCCACATGTTCTATTTTATTTTTATTACTGATTAATTTAACACGTGTTGCTTTGGAACAAAACACCCGTGATAAACGAGGATAGTCGTATTTAGTCCATAGAAATTGTCTCGGGCGTTGTTGAAGCCGAGGCTACCCTTAATTGGATGTAGTTATAATCCCACCATTTCAGTGCTAAGTAGGAATATCAGGGCAAGGAATTGGGTCGAGTCGTTGGAGCACCGGATAGATTGCCTTGCGGTGGCCGGTCCCATTTTCTGGGCTCCGAGTCCAAATGCCACCGAGGTCAACCTTGTAGTAGTAGTAGTAATAGTAGTAGTAGTAGTAACAGCAGCAGCAGCAGTAGTAGTAGCAGTAGTATTAGTAATAGTGGTAGTGTTAGTAGTAGTAGTAGTGTTAGTAGAAGTAGTAGTGGTAGTAGTGGTGGTGGCGGTGGTGGTGGCGGTAATGGTAGTGGTGATGGTGGTGGTGGTAGATAATTCAAGGGTTCCACCTGGTCAGATATGTAAGTTAATATTTAGTTTTGTGAATGGGTTTGCGTTGTAGACATTCAGAGGACAGGCGTATTTTTTTTTTATTAATTTTAGTTGCTGAGTCTTGAGGAAGGGGCAGTATAGTGCCCACGTCCATTGTAAGCTTTCCGAAACCTGTGAACTTGATGCTGTAAATGTTTTGTTTAACTGTTGCCAGTTCAACATCTTCAGCAGGATGGAAATACCGGAGGGTTGGTGCGATGGAGAGGAAGAACCAAGGGTAGTAGTTGGTGCGGGTTCAGGGAAGGGTGTTGAATGCAGGAAAGGTGACGGAGGACGGGAGGGGGTGTCTCTTCTTGTCTTATAACAGCATTCATCCGGGATGAGTTAATCCGGCTCCTATTGAGTCCACGAAAGCAGTTCCCGTCTGTATTCGTAAGTCACCATCTCCGACCGTTGGTAGGTCGTCCTCGTGTTACGCCTTTTCGCCCGCAGGATGTCTGCAGACGAGTTCCAACGCCACCAGGAAGCCGCCGGATTCCGGAGCAGACGCCGCCTGGAATTCACCATTGTTCTCCATTTAGCCTCGTTGCGTCCCTAGCACCGCCGGTGTTGGACCTGACCGCATTGGATGACCCTACCAGGGACTCGAAGTCCCCAACGGCATAGCCCTGACATTCACTCGTTTAACCTTCCCACCACGATGAGGTCAAGGACTGGACTTTGAGGAAGGGGATGGAGGTGAGGCAAGTTATCAAATAATTTGTGAAATGACAGTGGAATCGAACCTCAACAACATTCCTGTAGTTCAGTGAATGAAAAACCAAAAGAACAGCGGCAGTGTGGTAAAAGGTTTGCTTCCAAGGTCGTGAGTTCGATTTTCGGCGTCGCGTTGTGTCCTTGAGCAAGACTCTTTTTTTCACATTGCTCCAGTCCGCTCAGCTGGCTAAAATCAGTAGTACCAGTAAGGGCCATCCTTGTCCCTTTCTGTGTCACACTGGATCTCTCCCAGAACTATGCTAAGAGTACGCGTGTCTGTGGAGTGCTCAGCCACTTGCACATTAATTTCACGAGCAGGCTGTTCCGTTGATCGGATCAACTGGAACCCTCGTCGTCGCAACCGACGGAGTACCTGTTCACTTAATATATAATGATTATTCTGATAATGATACTGAAAAAACAAGCTGTGTTTCTTTCTCATGATTTGGAAACACGAAAAGAAAAAAAAAACTGCCCTAGTCTTGTAAACGTTATCAACAGAGTATACAAATATTTTCACTCTACAGTGAAGTATTGAGTACTACACATCAAGTTGTCTCACACTCTCTTTTTTTGTAAACGTGTTTCTACACACACACACACACACACGAATGTGTTATAACTATTTATTAATCTTACTAGTGTGTATAAAAAATCAGTTGTTTAATTTTTCGGTGATCAGCGATATCGATCAGCAAATGGTGAATTCTATTGATTTTTTTTTCATTTTTTTCAATTTTTGAGGTGAAAGAGTCAATTGTAACGATCTCAGAACACGACTGCTACTATTTAATTGACCCCAGAAATATAAAAGATAGAACCAACTCGGCGGGATTTGAACTTAAAATGTAAAGGGACCTAACTATATACTTACTCTACATCGAATCTAGCATTCCACGGCCCTTATATCTATCTATAGTCTTCAGGCATATATGTACGTTATACGTGGATGCATATATTTGTATACAGTTATATGCATATATACATATATATGCATATTTATATGTGTATATGTGTTATGTCTCAACGCTACTGCTATCCAGCACCCTCGGATGATCTCTACTCAACCGCTACACAACTGCTACTCGACTGCCACTCAACACCCCTACCACAGCCAGACTACCTCTATTTATATGTCTTGGGAGACCCTACTTCTTCGCCTGGAGGCGTCGACACAACAATATGTGCGTGCGTGTATGCGTGTATGCGTGCGTGTATGCGTGTATGCGTGTGTGTTTTTGTGTGTGACTGTGCATGCTTACATGTAACATGTATCTACGTATATATATATTATATATATGTGCGTGTGTAAATGATGTGTGTGTGTGTGTGTGTGTGTATGTGTGTGTAAGGTGGTGCTTCAGCATGGCCGCAGTCAAAATGACAGAAACAAGTAAAAGAATATATATATATATATATATACAGAGAGAGAGAGAGAGAGAGAGAGAAGGGCGAAGACAGAGGAAGGAGAGAGACATCTATGTTCAATATACAAACAAATCAAACACGTTTCCTCCCCCAACCTCCGCGCAAAAAAAACCCCCATCAAATATACATGATCTTCCCTTCAGTATTTCTGTTGCTGCTGTTCCATTCCGCGCTAGAGACGAGTCCCGGGAAACAAGAGTTCAAAGAGGAAACTCGAAGAGAAAACCGCCATTGGTTGGGCCAGAGTGATTGGTGGGTTTTTCCCTTGAAATCTTGATCACCTGATCACTGTTTCATATCGTCTGCTTTTGTGACCAACTCATTAAATGAAAATATTCAATATTACTTATTCTTTTTTTTGTTGACGCCCGCGCGCGGTTACATACGTGTGTGTGTGTGTTTGTGTGTGTATGTGTGTGTGTGTGTGTATACAGGAACAACAAAAATGTAATATATATTTCTATATTTCTATATATATATTTAGACAGGTATGTATCTATCTATCTATCTATCTATCTATCTATCTATCTATCTATCTATATATATATATATATATATATATATATATATATATATATACATATATTTATGTGTGTGTATATATATATATATATATATATATATCTACATGTGTATACGCATATACAAATATATATATACATATATATATATATATGTGTGTGTGCATATATACATACACACACATATATTCACGCATACATATCTGTCAGTTTGTCTGTCAGTCTGTCTATCTGTATGTCTGTCTGTCTGTCTGTCTGTCTGTCTATCTATCTCTATATTTATATCTACATACACACACACACACACACATATATGGGGAGAGAGAGAGAGAGAGAGAGAGAGAGAGAGAGAGAGAGGGATAGAGAGAGAGGGATAGAGAAAGAGCGAGACATACACACATATGTATGTACGTGTATGTACGTATGTATTTTTTGTTTTACTTCGTTTTCATGATTATTTTTTTCCTGTTTATTTTTTCCCCCTCCCTGTGAAATCTTCAAACGTTGTTCCATTGATCTTTCTCGTTTTCATTTCTTATTAACCGTTTGCTGAGATGCTGCTACCGTCTAACTCCGATATCTATTATCAATTGGCTTGATCTCTTTCTTCTCATTCGCTCATTCACTTATTCCCTCCTTCATTCTTTCTTTTTTTGTCCTTTCTTCTTTTTCTTCTTCAATTCTTTCGTTAAAAAAATAAATAAATATATAAATGAACTTTTTCAAGACTCTTCAAACCGATCACTTCTGTTTATAGAATTGTTTTGATTTAGAAAAGAGTTTATATACAATAAATCTTCTAAATATAAAACACAGAAAAGAATGAAAAACTGGAAAAAAGAAGAAAAAAAACCCGAAAAAAAACTGAAGAAAAGCCTTCATGCTCTATATATCAACATCATAACCATCCTCCTCCTCTTCCTCTCCATCGTCTTCCTCGTCGCTGACGAGTGATGACGATGGTGGTGGTGATGATGTTGATGTTAATGCTCATGATAATGATGATGATGATGATGATGATCATCATCATCATCATCGCCATGATCGTTGTTGTCTTCATCATTATCGTCGTCGTTGTAGTCTTCATCATCATCGTCATCATCATCATCATCATCACCGCCGCCGCTGCCGCTACCCCTCGCTCTCCTGCCCCCATTCCACCCCACCCTACACCTTTTCCTTCTCATGTTTCTGTTATATTCTCGTTATGAATTCACCTGTATTTTACTTCATTCAACTTTGTTCTGTTTAACAGATCAATATATAAAAATATCGATTCTTCTACCCAGACTATCTGCTTGAATTCGCTCTGAGTGAGACTTGCAGGCTTTTGTGGAGCCTCATGTTTCACCATACTTACGTTACCCATGGTCTCGAGATCAAGTTCCACCAGCGTCAAGACTGTTTTTAATTTTTGTTTATCTCTGAGTCAGGAGGGAATGCATTCACCATGGCCCTTTCCAGGGTCTCCGAGGCTGGTGGGGAGAAGAAGGAGGCAAGGAGGTATCCGCAACCTGTTCCCATTACTCAAATTTAATCATAAAACATTGATCCGTCCAAGGTTACCAGTAGACACGTGTTCAATATGGCCAGCAATGGGACCGAACCCGGATTCAGGTAGTTTCGAAGAGAACTTATCAACCACACGGTCAAGTCTGCACTTTCTCTGGGCTTAGTGGAAGTATCTAACTACAATAACATAACCTTTATTTGTTCTAGCAATTAAGATTTAGAATGCATAAATGTCTAGGACGAGGTGCATTCTAGAGGTTTTGGGACCTTTTTGGGGGAGAAGCAATTCTATAAATGTCCTAAGTTGTTGTAATTTTGCTCTTTTATTACTAATAAGATGGTCTGCTAAGTTTTGTCATTTCAGATTGAACGGGACGGACGTCACAACACTTTGAATGCACTCTGCTAAACGCTACTGGTCACAAATGACTAGTTTGCAGAATGTAGTCGGGACGTGAAGATAATCTGGAAGCCCGATGTACAATAAAGCTTTGCGTGAAGCTGGGCTGCAGAAGCTTATGAAATACTCCAGACTGCTTATGGATTAAGTTGCATGAGCCGAGCATCTGTTTTTCGCTGGCAAAAGAGACCAGGCAAAGCAACTCCACCGGGGAGCTCATTATGATCCACTTTTTCGACATCCATAGCATTATCTACATCCACAGGGTTCCCTCTGGCCAGACAGTCAACAAAGAGTACTTCGTTGGGGTTTTGAGGGAGTTCAGGAAGAGATTTCGTCGCAAAAGGCCAGAGCACTGCACCAGAACAATGCATCAATCCACAGTTCCATTCTGGTAAACAACTACTCGATAGAGGTGGCCATCAGAACTGCTCCCCTCCCTTCCAGACCTTGCTTCCTGTGACTTTTGGTTTTCCCCTAAGCTCAAAAAGATGAAAGAGTCCGTGGCAATGGTCCTGGGTACCTTCAGTTTAGAGGGACTTCTATGAGGCCTTCACGAAGTGGTTGGAGTGCCGCAACATGTGCACCAAAGTCAGAGGATTCTATTTTGAGGGAGATTTAGAGTTTTGTACTTCTTTCAAATTAATAAATGTCTCCCCTGAAAAATTCTGAAAACTTGTGGAATGCAACTTGTAAAAGAATGTATCTTTTACTTGTTTCACTCATTTGACTGCGCCCATGCTCACCGCCTTGAAGAATATTTACTTCACAAATTAACAAAACCAGGCAGACTAGAGATTATTGTGTTGGATTTTTTTTTTTAGGAGAATATGTTAAAAGAAAAAGGAATAGGGACTAAAATATTTAACTGATTAAAAACTTGTTTTCGTCTTTTTCATTTATATTACTATGTTTAATGTACACTGTAAGTGGATGTATATTTACGGCAATGCGACAGTATTATTATATAGACGCAGGCGTGGCCGTGTGGTAAGAAGTTTGCTTCTTAACAATATGGTTCCGAGTTCACTCCTACAGCGTGGCACGTGTCTTTGTGTCTGTGTTTATCCCCCATCACCGCTTGGTGTGTTTACGACTCCGTAACTTAGCGGTTCGGCAAAAGACACCGATAGAATAAATACAAGGCTTAAAAAAGAAAAGTACCGGGGTCGATTCGTTCGACTAAAATTCTTTAAGGGTCATGCTTTACTGGGGTCGATTCGTTTGTCGAATATTGTTCAAGGCGGTGCCCCAGCATGACCGCAGCCAAATGACTGAAACAAGTGAAAGATAAAGGATGAAGGATGCGAAAATTGCAATCCTTTACAAAACTTTTTAATGTTTGCATCCTTTTGCAATTCTGCGACAAGAAATCACTGATGTCAACGTTTGTTAATAAAAAGATTCGCTCCGTCTTGCATTGACGGCATTTAAGTTGACGATAATGTGATTGAAGTTGACTACGTAATGGGGACTAACGACAACTAAGTTGAGTAACGATGACGAATTTGAAATTGACATTGACGTGTTTGAGGCTGATAATGTCAAATTTAAGCGGGATAAATTTAATGGATAAATTATGTAATCCTCTCTAGAACAATCAAATTATTTTACTCTACTCTAAGGAAGAATAAACATCGAATTTCGTGGCAAAATAATTCTGGTGTGATAACTTTCAGTTGCAGCCTAATTGGGCTTTTTTTTAAAAAGAAATTCAGACTCAAAGATGCTATCTTTGGCATATCTAATCGATATCTTGACTAAACAGTTTGACAAGTTAAACAATTATAACATACCACGGATGATATAAAACAGGTTGTTTATAAAAAATATCTATTCAACTTTGGTATATAAACAGTTTGAGAGGTAGAGAGATAATCAGATACACAGAGAAGGATTGATAAATAGAGGGAGAGGGAGAGACAGTGAGAGAGAGAGAGAGAGAGAGAGAGAGAGAGAGAGAAAGAGAGAGAGAGAAAGAGAAAGAGAGAGAAAGAGAAAATGCATGGTTGTTAACTTTCCATTGAAAGAATGATCGCGCAGAATTGGCCAATATCACGTTATTTCTATTGTCAAACTCATGGGTTGTCTCTTCCTAAAATCATTTATGAGGAAAGTCAAACAAATTCTTATGCAAAATTCAAGCAGTAATATATGTCATTATAAAGTGATGTAGAGGGGTAGAACTTCCCGTCTGAAGGGTCGCAATAGCGTGAGACTCGAGTCACGTGAGAAACTCTGATTCAGTTTCAGTAAAAAAAAACCCGTATCCTCTACAACATGTATTGAACACTCCTCTCTCATTGATTCGACATAAACAAATATAGTACATACACATGTACACAGACTCATACACACATGTAAGCACAAACATACGAGGTGCGTAAACCGCGTCTGCCGCGTCAGTTCCCGGCAGAGTACGTACGCCTCTAGGCGAACATTTTCACGCATTCGCAAGAATAATGGCGTTACCGTCCACCCAAAGGATTTTTCCCAAGTGGCATTAGTTTTGGCGGGAAAAATTAAATCGGATACTTTTTGAATGCACCTCGTACATTTATTAGTTAAGCGTAACATAATAGTCTAAGCAACATAACTACTGGCTCCAAGCAGAGACTTCCCGAATGTGCTGTCAGCGATAATCCTTAGTCGTGTAGCAAAACTACATAAAATCCGATAATTTTTTACAAATATTTCATTGTGAAATATATTTCAGGTTTGACAACTCTGCTTACAATTGGACACGTGACTGGCGACAAGTAATATTTAATTAGATATATATCAATTTCATTTATTTCACGTCACTAATAAATCTTAATTAATGTGTCAGGAGAAAATAATTTATTTTCAAAAAGTATGGGAAAAATTTGGAAAGTTCTCCATGAAAGAAACTTCGTTTTTGACTAAAAGTATCTTTAAAATAAATTATCGTATTTACACGAATACAAGTCGCACCCCTCTTTTAATATTAAA
>NC_142928.1:2500566-2503066 GCF_046866305.1 Octopus bimaculoides | reverse complement strand
CAACATTTACACCCCGCAAATCTCTGAGGTTGTATGTATATTATGTATGCATGTATGTATGTATATGTATGTATTTCATTTCAATAGACACATATACACGTATATACATCAAACACATAAATATCCACAAATATATATATGTAGGAGGTATACAACGGATTTGTGATCATGAATCGAAACCTCAGTCTTCACGTTCGTTTCCATTGCTATCGGAGAGTCCACTTAAAATCCATTTGTTTAGCCTGTCAAATTCTTTGGGGAACCAGAGATTGAAGTGGATAAGTATATTCAATTTTATAGATGTTTTCGATCTAGTTTGGATTCTTTGCAATCAAATTTGGATTCTTTGCTATCAAATTTGAATTCTTTGCAATCAAATTTGATGGCAAAGAATCCAAACTAGATCAAAAACATCTATAATTTCAGTGACTCTTAGTTCGGTTGTGACACAGGAATATTCACGATACTTGTGAAAAACAGATTTCCTTTTAAGATTTTCAGACAGTTTACTTCTCTCAACCTTAGCTGCTACGTCAAGACTTATTTTTCACATACGCACACATACACAGGCACAGTCACAAACTTTTTTTTTGCGCAAGCTTTGCAACATTTTCCTTCCTCCTTTTACACATTCAGGCAGAAAAATATAAAGAGTTGACAGGGGATTTTCGATGTAAACAGACCGCCATTCACTACATAAAATTTTGCGTTTTCTTCCGGCTCGTTGTAGTTGTGTAACCGCGTAACAATTCAATAAATTCTGTAATAAATATAAACTATCTTTCGTCAAATCATTTCAATATATCTAGAAATTATTAACTTATAACACCTCACTTGTAGAGACGAAAAGACAAGGCAACTCGTAACCATAGGCGTTTGAAGAAGCATTCATGTTGACCAGCCAACACACAGCATTTTCTCTAAGAATGGTACAGTCGACGAACTCCCTGCCAACTCTGCATCTGCCAATCCTAGGCTTGTCTTGTCTTGCCTTTTTTCAACCCTTTAGCATTTAAACCGGCCATCTCAGGCCCATATATTCCACCTGATTTATATTCAAACTGGCCAGATGTGGCTTCTCAAACCTACGATATCGTTGTAAAAATAAACAATCACATTATCAAAATCTCAAAGCTACGAGATAACGCCTGATTAATTCAAAATGCTGCGACCAAATAAGCATTACATATGACAGAGTAATCTGAATGCGAAAGGGTTAAAGAAGTGGAGTGACATCATGGCTGTCTTAAACAGCATTACAGAACCTGAACAAAAGAATACAATGAGGTTTACAGTACATATGTGAAGGTGCATGGATCAGTGGTTAGAGCATCGGTAGTGAGTTCGATTACAGGACCGGGTTGTGTGTTGTGTTCTTGAGCAAGACACTTTATTTCACGTTGCTCCAGTTCACTCAGCTGTAGAAATGAGTTGCGACGTCATTAGTGCCAAGCTATATCGGCCTTTGCTTTTTCCTTGGTTAACATCAGTGGCGTGAAAAGGGGAGGCTGGTATTCATGGGCGACTGCTGGTCTTCCATAAACAACCTTGTCTGAACTTGTGCCTCGGAGGGTAACTTTCTAGGTGCAACCCATCGGTCATTCATGACCGAAGGGGTCTTTACCCTTTTACAGTACATATTTATTGGCAAAAAGTCACAGCATTAGTATATTAACATTGAATCCCCTAGTCCTGTAGGGACCTCGGCAAAATGCCCAGTTATCCTATATGTGTGTGTGTGTGTGTGTGTATATATAAGTATATATACACATATATAGACGCAAATATGTGTATATATGTATATATGTATGTATATATGTATGTATATATGTCTATCTATCTGTCTGTCTGTCTGTCTGTCTGTCTGTCTGTCTGTCTGTCTGTCTGTCCGTCCGTCCGTCTGTATGTATGTATGTATGTATGTATGCATGTATGTACATATATTATTGTGTGCTCGTCCAGCGTTGTTTAAACCTTAAACTGCCTGACAGATAACCAGTGTTAAGAGCTCCAAGTTTCCGTTCGTGTTATGTCATCTTATTTTTTGTTATTAAATCCGGATTCGAGTGTAACACAGAATATAATTAGATAAGAAAAGAAGACGATAGGTTATTTATAAAACGTTTAAAAAGATATCAGTAGTCACGTTTGCGCCCCAACAATATCACGTTTGATAATTACATTTCTCTGACGATTTGGCAGTAAAAGTTGGTTATGTAGTTTGCATTGTGTAAATTACGTTATGCAACCAACTATCAGCTTATGTTAATGAAATATACGTAAGATGGTGTAATTAACTATTTCATAAGCAATCTCATATGTTTTCTTTTCTTTTCTCTCTCAATATATATACACATATAAATTTCTGTATATGCGTGTATATATGCGTATTTATATGTATCTATATGCACATATATGTACATATACATGTGTGTATCTATCTATCTATCTATCTATCTATCTATCTATCTATCTATCTATCTATCTATCTATCTATCTA
>NC_142928.1:2485566-2495566 GCF_046866305.1 Octopus bimaculoides | reverse complement strand
TATATATATATATATATATATATATACATATGTATGTATGTATTATATTATATGCATGCATATATTATATTCATATCTACAAGTATACACATTTATAAATATAGATCTGTATTTATAAATATATATCCATACATATATGCGTGTACGAATAGACACATGTGTACAGGCTTATGTACTTGTATTCTTGTCTATCTGTGTGTATGTGTCTGTCTGTCTGTCTGTCTGTCTGTCTCTTTCTTTCTCTCTCTCTCTCTCTCTCTCTCTCTATATATATATATATATATATATATATAGATTGATTGATTGATTGAAAGATGGAAGAGAGGCATATAATTATAAATATAAACATAAATATCTAAATACATGCATGTATATACATACGTACGTATGCACACACACACACACACACACACACACACACACACACGCAACACGCAACATACATACACACACTCATGCACACACGCACATATACTTGGAGGGAAAATAGAAGTGCGATAGGGTGAGGATCAATAAAATTGACAATGAAACGTGGAACATCTCTCATTAGCTATGCAGACGAGAATCAGTGTAGTTTCGGCGCATTTTTATGGTACTACTGGTTGTGAGCTTCTGTTAAAATTTCAGTGAGAGTACCCGCTTTTTTTATGAAGTTGCCACTCTCACATCGCATTCCATTTTATTCATAATAGTGTCAATATATTCCCATGTCCTTTTGCATGAAATCGTTCATTTTACTTTGCTGCAGTTTTAGATACTGCTGATATTAGTGTCACAATGCCATGATTTTAGATCAAGTGGTTAGTTTCTGTAATAATCCTTAATATGTTGGTTTATTATAACGCCCACTTCGTTCTACAGTGTGTCTTTATATGTCCTATATTTCCACAACGAAAGAATTCCGCTCTTTTAAATGGACAATTTTTTCTCAGGTGTACACCTCCATATGGAAAGCATGGATTTATTTTCTGATTTTTGTCGTGTTTTAGAAAACACTTTATCTCTATTCTATTTCGCACTTGCTTTACTTGGAAACAATCTTTATGTTCAGTTTCCTCTGTCACTATCCTTTACATTCTTATGACACTTATTGTACGGTTACACCCCGGTTATGTTCCAGTTTTGCTAGAATTCTAGTTCTGACTTCTGCGTCCTTTCCGGCAGTAAGCCTCTGTGTAAAAATCAGGCATTTGAACAGATCTGGCGTTAATTCGTCCAGTTTAAACTTCTCGCTTTCCCTGTTAACTCCACCAGCATATATAATGTAGCCTCGTTGTTGTTTTTCTCTATGTTCAGACACTTCCAACATCTGTTGAACATTGAGGTTTTTTCACTGAAAATTTTACACAATATATCTCTATTGTGTCATTAAAGTTTATGTCCAAAGGTTTTCTTGGGAGAACATAATTACTGTATCGTTCATGTTCTGTTGCCGCCAGTTTTCTCAAGATTAAGCGCGTTTTCCTCTCGTCGTCCCAATCTTTACATCTTTTCTCGAATGTTTGCTCATATCTTCTGTAGTGTGCTTCCAAGGTAACTATTTCGTCAGGTTCGTATTTGAACTCAGTTATGAAGTTCGCGACATAATCTGTTGAGGACACTTTTGTCTGACTTTCCTGACGACTTCAGTAATTGAAGCATTTGTTGTCGCAGTATTTATTTGTTGTTGCTTCTGTTGTTGCTCTTGCAGTTGTTGCTGTTTTTGCAACTCGTGCAAACCGACCAACAAATTTTCCATAATTTTACGATTTTTTTTTTTCGTAAAATTCGCACAACAAAGCTTTGTAAGTTTTTTAACTCCTCTGAAACTCCACGTGAATTGGTTTATCCTCGTTACCACTTCTGTATCCTTAAAATGTTGGATTGATATAACGCCTACTTCAGTATATAGTATACTTAGTAAAACCAATAAAGACACGACTATCTCTGACCGCTTACTACGTACTCCGGTACTTCACGTACTTCTCTTTACTTATAGTGACTTTATTCCATTCGTCACATGAGAACGGTGATATCATTGTTACTAATTCTCTACAATAGTTTCGCATTTCTATTATATTAGATATCGATTCTCGTGTCAAGATATTATGTTTTTATATCGAGTTAATTTGAAATTGCTGTGATTTTAGATGATAGCTATAATAATAGTATCATGATATTTTATATCAAGTTGTCAATTTTAAATTGCTATGATATTAGGCAGGGCCTCTAAAATGGTCAGTACAAACGTCTAAAGAGTCGATAGGAGTATTGTTGGTGTCTATAACTTCCTGAGGACTTAGAGTGGACATTTGAAGCTTTGATGTCGAAAACCAGCATTTGTATTAGAAATATCAATACATAAAAGATAATACAATAAAATATATGATTTACTCATAAATATTTGTACGTGTGTTTGTAATTATCATACTCCGTATTATAGTTATGATAATTTATGATCTGTTGGAATCATAAGACTGAGAAATTGTATGCAATATTGTTTTTTATATTTTTATTATCCACAAGGGGCTAAACATAGAGGGGACAAACAAGGATAGACAAAGGGATTAAGTCGATTATATCGACCCCAGTATGTAACTGGTACTTAATTTATCGGCCCCGAAAGGATGAAAGGCAAAGTCGACCTCGGCGGAATTTGAACTCAGAACGTAAAGACAGACGAAATACCGCTACGCATTTCGCCCAGCGTGCTAACAATTCTTCCAGCTCTCCGCCTTATGTGTGCAATAATGTTTCTATGTAGATGAGTTTCTTCACTCATCTACTAACGGTAAAACAAATTAACTATATCATTCATCGTTAGTGTTGTAGTCCTACAACATTTTAGATTCTGGCCTTGTCTTACCTTCATTTTTTTAAAGCATGTAGCGAAAATCTTGGTTGTGATAATGTTAAGCTGAATATCCTGACCGCGTCACCTTTCCTGCTATTTCGAACCAAATAACTTTGTGACAGCCAATATTGAACACCCATTGCTGTCGCATTGTTAGCTATCATTATAAGTATTGGAAACATTATTCAATTTATACAATGTATAGTTTGCACATATAACTACGTGCGTATAATATGCGTAAAATGTATGTGATTTAACACACATAGCTACGTGTAAATTATAGATACAGTGAGTTGGTTGGTTTGTATTTGCAGTGAAAATTTAATATGATTTTTAACAAGTATGGTGGCAGTAACTGATACTAAAATGGAGTGCAGACAATATTGATAAGGAAATTTGAAATTTAGATTCGTACTTTCGTTTATGGCCTGTCAAATTTGAGGTGCGTATTTCACTCGTGTGATTAATAAAAAAAAAAGATATATCGTTTGTAAGTCACACACACACACACACACACACACACACACACACATATATAAGAAAAGAAATAATTTTTACCTCTTTTTATCCAAACAAAAAGGGTTTATAGGACTGCAAAAAGGAAGTGCTAAAATGAATATTGAGACAGAGACAAAAAGAGCATTGATTAGAGAACAATATATATATATATATATATATATATATATATATATATATATATATATATATATATATATATATATATATATATATATATATATATATATATATATACACACACACACACACACGTATATATATATATATATACACACACATATATATTTATCCATCTATCTATATATGTATATGTATATGTATGCATGTGTGTTTATACATATATGCAAACATTGATTAATAATAAATTTAATATGACACCATTTGGTATTTCGTTATCAGAAGAGAGTAAAAGATATCGTTTATGTGGATAAGCTCCTTTAATTATGACAAGAAATATACACTTATTTAAAATGTAAAAGACCTGAATTGCCCTTTACATATGTAGAGAAAATGTTTTGAAGAAAATTAATCTAATTCAATCAAGAATATATTTACTTTGTATAGAGAAAGATAAAAAACTTTTGAAAAATTTCTCTATAATTTAATTAAATAATTATGTTTAATGTACCTATTTTATGCTTCAGATAAAATATATACGATAGAATAAGAACGAAATATGGGTGTTAGTGGTTTTGTTTTAGATTTTAATTTTAATATAAAAAGTAAAGGTCACGAGTTGACTGATTTGACTTTTTACGAAGCTTTGATTTCTGAACGACTAATAATTATCCAGCGCCACGATTAAAGATATTTTAATTTTTATCTCTCCATAGGAGTAGCTGTGTGGTAAGAAGTTTGCTTTCCAACCACATGATTCCGGGTTCAGTCCCACTACGTGGCACCTTGGGCAAGTGTCTTCTACTATAGCTTCGGGCCGAACAAAACGTTGTGAGTGGATTTGGTAGACGGAAACTGTAAGAAGCTCGTTGTATACACACACACACACATGTATTTGTGTATCTGTGTTTGTCCTCCCCCCCACCATCGCTTGACAACCTATATTGGTGTGTTTACGCCCCCGTAACTTAGCGATAGAATAAGTACTAGGCTTACAAAGAGTAAGTCCTGGGGTCGATTTGTCCGACTAAAGGCGGTGCTCCAGCGTGGCCACAGTAAAGTGACTGAAACAAGTAAAAGAGTAAATGAGTAATAGTTTTTGGAGCGAGACGAATATCGTCGTTGTAGTGACTCCGGAGAACGACGGACGCGTTTCGCCTTTCTTGAGGCTTGTCAATGTTGTGTACGCGATTGTCACTTGCTTACATGAAACTCGTTCCTCGTTATATAGGAAACAGTGAATAGTTTATTCACTGTTTCCTTGTGAGTGGATTTGGTAGATGGAAAATGAAAGAATCCCGTCATGTGTGTGTATGACTGTTTGTGTGTGTGTGTTTGTTTGTGTGTGTATGTGTGTGTGTGTTCCTATTTGTGTCTGGGTTTATATCCCACCACCACTCGACAACCAGTGTTGGTGTGTTTACATCCCTGTAACCTAGCGTTTCGGCATTATAGATCGACAAAATAAGTACCAGGCTGCAAACAGAAAGTACTGGGGTCAATTTATTCGACAAAAGAAAAAAAAATATTCATGGTCGCAGTCTAATGATTGAAACCAGTAAAAGCTAAAAGTTAAGTAAAAAAATAAATTCCAATAACGAACCCCAAAATTGCTTCAAACTTCATCGTGAAAAAGATAGAACCCGGATGTAAAGTTAAAAAGATCAGTGTCGACCATAAATTAATTTGTAAATATTGCGGTATAACTGTGCCAGAAGCAGCGAATTCTGCCTTAGACTCAAGAAATCCAGAGAACAGAGCGAAGTAAATCGTACAGAGCGGAACCATTGTGACTGTTTAACTAACTACAAAAATTATAGACATCAGAATCATACATTATCATATTTACTAATCTAATAGACATGAATAGCAACTAGTTGTTTTGTTGGTGGTGGTAATGGCGGGGATGATGGTGGTGGTAGAGGTGATGGTGGTGATGATGGTGATAGTAATGATGGCAAGGATGATTGTGGTGGTGATGATGATGTTGGTGATGTTGGTGGTAATGATGTTAATGAAGGTGGTGGTGGTGGTGATGGTGGTGGTGATAGTACTGGTGGTGATGGCTATTGTTATGTCTCAAGCTACTGCTATCTAGCACCTTCGGATGATCTCTACTCAACCGCTACACAACTGCTACTCGACTGCCACTCAACACTCCTACCACGGCCAGACTACCTCTATTTATATGTCTTGGGAGATCCTACTTCTTCGACTGGGGGCGTTCACACAACAGCTATTAACTGACATAGTTGGTTTAAATTGCCCCTGTTGGAGAGCAAGTCTTCTATACAAAAGGTTCTGCTCCTCGTAGTCTTCATCACAAGCGATGTATTTGCGCCATCGTTGAACCCGTCTTTCGAATTTTCCTTGAAAAATTTCAAGTGCTCCTTGTTGTATCTACTTCTTCACAGACCTATGATGAAAGGCGTTCCAGCTATGATCATCCCATCTTTTTTATTCTCTTTTTTTTTTTGTCACGCATAGTATATGAAGGACGACATTAATCCAAGTATCCTTCTCTTTTTAAAGTCCAAAGTCTATGATTTATTTGGTAGCGAGGGTGAGGTGGATGGAGGAGATTTAGCTGCTATTTTGTCGGCTCCATGGATCTTATTTTATAGGCCACACAGCAAAATTTTATGATCGTGCATCAGAATGAAACAGAACGAAATTCAGAGAGGATTTCATTGATAAACAAAACAAAATGAAGAAGCAGACGATAAGTAATATCCTGTCGATTCAAATGCATATTCATGTACCAGTGGATACCTAAATATTTTCTTAGATCACTGTACGTCCAGTAATACCCAATCAAACATATTAAAGTCACAAAATTGTGTGTGTAATACTCAATCAAACATATTAAAGCCAGAAAATTATGTGTGTGTGTATGTGTGTGTGTGTATGTGTGTGTGTGTGTATGTGTGTGTGTGCACACCAAGAAGCAAACTTTCTTGGACTTCGATTTTTCTTTAAACAGAAAAGTGAAGTTATGTAGTCATTACAGAAGCAGGAGATGGAGAAGGGGGATGAGGAAGAAGAAAAGGTGAAGAAGAAGAAAAGGTGAAGAAGAAGAAGAACGTGAAGAATAGAAGTTTAAGAAGAAAAAAAGAAGAAGAAGAAGAAGAAGAAGAAGAAGAAGAAGAAGAAGAAGAAGAAGAAGAAGAAGAAGAAGAAGAAGAAGAAGAAGGTGAAGAAGAAGAACGTGAAGAATAGAAGTTTAAGAAGAAGAAAAAGAAAAAGAAGAAATGGAAGAAGAAGAAGAAGTAGAAGAAGAAGAAGAAGAAGAAATGGAAGAAGAAGAAGAAGAAGAAGAAGAAGAAGAAGAAGAAGAAGAAGAAGAAGAAGAAGAAGAAGAAGAAGAAAAAGAAGAAGAAGAAGAAGAAGAAGAAGAAGAAGAACTGGAAGAAGAATCTTCTACGCTATCTTTCGTTCGTAACGCTGGCTTACATCTTCCCGGCTTTTCCTGACTCTGAGCAATGTATGTCAAATATTTAGATTACGTGAGTTAAAAGTATGCATTGGAAACAACCAGACAAGCAGTGGTTTTGCACTGTACATATATAAATAAACAGAAGGATCGTCGGAATGCGGATAAAGTAGTGAAATCGTGCCTAAACCGGTTAGCTGCATCTGGTCATCTCATGTTGTTTATTAGATGGAAAATCGGTCTCTGCTTTCATATAATTTGAAAATTAATAGCTTTATCTTGTAACAGTTTTGTTAGTTATTATACGGTATTAATAAATACCTTCTTATATACACACGTATAGATATGTATGTTATGTATGCCTGTATGTATATATATATATATATATATATATATGTGTGTGTGTGCGTGCGTGCATGTAAATATATATACATACATACATATGTATGCTTATATACTTAGATAGCTATATATAATATACATATATGTATGAATGTATGTATTTATACGTGTATATGTATGCATGGCTATATATATATACATATATATATATATACACACGCACAATAAATATATATATACACAGACACACAAATGCATGCACATTCGTACACACACAATATATATATAGCTCATACACACGTATCGGTGTGTGTGTACATAAAGTCATCCACACGTATGTGTGTGTGGGTGTATGTACGTGTGTGTGCGAGAATGTGAGTGAGAGTGAGATAGTGTGTGCGTATGTGTTTGTCTGCGTGTGTGTGTGAAAGTGTGTACATGCATGTGTGTAGCGTGTATGTGTGTGCATGTGTGTGCATGTGTGTGCATGTGTGTGCATGTGTGTGCATGTGTGTGCATGTGCGTGCATGCGTGTGTAGGTGGCGAATTGTTTAAGCTGTTAGAATAACATAAAATTATTTCTGACCTTTGTTGTGTTTCTTTACGCAGGGGTCAAATTCCCCTTTTACCCTTTCGGAGTCGATACATAAATTGGCAGTCAGCATACATAAACTCTCGTTTAAATTACGCAAAAATGAAAATAACTCTGACGTCTTATTTTGTATTTATCAAAATTACATAAAAATGTCTTGAATACTAAGGAGTAAATTTATTCAATAAAATCGCCATTGGCTTCAACCATGGCCTCCAGATGACTATGGAATCTCCTGCAGCTATTCTGGACGGTCTCCTTGGTTGGTGAATGCTGCCATAATCCTTGCCTTCAGTTCATCCAGGTGTTGTGGGTGTTTATTGAGCAAAAACACCTAAACACCTGGACTTGCACTGTCAATTTTGTAAACCATAATGAATCGGTCTAATATAATAAGCGTTCATTTAAAATTCAAGTGAACACAACAGCTCAAAACTAAGATGGCCACGCAGTAAAATCATTGAGAAGATAAAGTATAAGTTAAGTGTTTTGGTGGGTGATACGCCATAGTATTTATTCACCACTCCCTCAGGGTTATATTCAGCCAAAAGCGTTAAGAAGCCGAGGAAGTAATTCAAATGTATCTTGCTTCTCGGGGATTATTTGAAAAGTTAAAGAAACTGTTTTCTCTTCTTCATAATGTTCTGATTGCAGGAAAAATCAACAAGTGCTGGTATCCATACTGTATTGAAATTTCTAGCAAAACTGAAGGGAATTTTAGAAAAATGTGAATACCCACAAAATCTGAATCTATATATGTGAACGAATTTGGTTTATTTTGGACCGCCTTACATTCAGAACTGTTCTCTCAAAGAAAGGTAAAAAGGCACCAGAGTACACAGCAACTTGGAACTTAAGCTATTGGGTTGTCTTATCATTCTGATAGTCCAAGAGTAGTAAAATGTATCGCCAAATATAGTCAATGTGTTATATGGAAATCTAACGGAAAAACTTGAGTTATATAGCATTTATTTGCTGAATCGTATGTTGAGCATTTCTGTCCTGCTGTGAAACGTTACTGTGAGAAGAATAATGTCCAACTCAAAGCAACTGTGCTCTTTGGAAAACATACGTGGACGGCCAACCTGCAAGTCTCGTTTCATTTCTAACGTGCGTACCTGTTGAAATTGTTCTCATTCCACCAAGCACAACTTCATATCTTTTGGAGGAAGAAGGGTTTAAAATAGTCTTTTTCGCCGCAGAGGAAACATTTGAGCACTTTCTGTGTTCCTCTATAACTCCCATCGCTTTTATGAGGCAGCTGGTTATTTCAGTCACAGAACTTCTCTGATACTAAACACCAGTCACACAGCACCAATGAAATGTATTCGTCACCAAACACAATAACACACTTCACTGTACACGACAGCAGAAACCTGAAAATAACAGCAGAAACTACAAGCCAAACTCCACAACGAAGGATATTGTGTACAAGAACACTTTTGTACAATAACAAAAGAATTTGTTATATATACTTCAGAAATAGGGAGGGTCACTTAGTGATGAAATATAAACTCTCATAAAACTGTTGAAAAGAAATTTCTACACATTTAAACACTTGATAATTCTATTATCACAGACAAAGATTTGACACGCAGACACAGGAGGGATAGGTGATGTATATCTCCCCTCTTCTTTAAAACTTTTGAAGAGGAATTTTAAACTCAAAACATCAGGGCGGATTAAAATATTTCTAACGCAACAGTTCGATAACTTTGCCATTATTGCTGTTCGTATTATGGCTGCGTGTTAGAAGAATCGTTAGCGCATCCGATAAATTACTTCGCGTTATTCCTTCCGGCTCTGTATGTTCTGAGTTCAATATTTGCCGAGATCCGCTTTGCCTTTCATCCTTTCAGGGTCGATAAAATAAGTACCAGTCATGCACTGGGATCGATGATATCAACTCCCCCCCCCCCAATTTTTGGTTTTGTGCCAAAATTTGATATTAAGGTGGCGAATTAGCAGAATCGTTAGCGCACCCGACGAAGTAATTTGCGATATTTTACCAGCTTTTTACGTTCTGATTTCAAATTCTGCCGAGGTTATCTTTGCCTTTCATCCTTTCGGGGTCGATAAAATAAGTACCTGCTGAGCACTTAGGATCGATGTAACTCCCTTACTCACCTTAAAATTGCTGGTCTCCTGCTAAGGTTTGAAACAA
>NC_142928.1:2477242-2480066 GCF_046866305.1 Octopus bimaculoides | reverse complement strand
TGGGAAGATCCAGTACTTCCCTTCATCGGAGACAGAAAAAATAAAGTAATCTATTATTATATCCATAGGCGGATATTTTTAGTATGAAGTGGTAAAGAGTGTGATGTGCTGAAAAATGAGAAAACAGTACTTGAAGTGTAGTTTCATTCCAGTAGTAAAATATCCGTGAAACTACACTTCAAGTACTGTTTTCTCTTTTTTCAGCACATCACACTCTTTAGCACTTCATACTAAAAATATCCGCCTATGGATATAATAATAGATTATTTTATTTTTTCTGTCTCCGATGAAGGGAAGTACTGGATCTTCCCAGAAACAGCTGTAAGACTCTATCCATAAAATACTTCTCCAACCTTACCATTGCTCTCTTTATCTTTTTATTTTTATTTTTATATTTTTATATATTTACATATACACACGCTAATACACGAATTATAATACCCAATCCTGTTCATACAACGACTGGGGCAAACTAGTCGGTATACAGCACTTACTCGGTATTACCTGTATCCTCTTGGGTTTGGTTAAATCCAATACTAATACATCCTTTTGTTGTTTACACCACCTGTCCTCGTCTGTTGTTGTTTTTTTCGTACATTCTCCCATACATATATATATATATATAAGGCAGTGACGATGTAGTTTGGGCGAACAAACGAACGGATTCGAAAGAGGTAGCAATGACATGGCACACGCTCACACACACAGGGATGTACGCGCGCGCGCGTGTATGTGTGTGTTTATAAGGATGAAAAGCAAAATCGATCTCGGTTGAATTTGAACTCAGGACGTAAAGACTAACGAAATGCCACGAAGCATTTTGTCCGGTTTGTAAACGTTTCTGTCTTCTCTCCCCTTAGTTACATGTAATATTGGTTATTGATCCATAGCCTGGACTCCTGTCAGATACGGTCGCCTGTAAAGTCTGCTATGAATATAATGGCTATGACTACGATGATGGTGACGATTATGATGGAGGCACTGATGTTGATGTTGATGATGATGACGACGACGACGACGATGACGGTGGTGACCATATAATGGCTATAATGATGATGATGATAAGCAGGAGCAGGAGGGGATGAGGAAGAGGGGAGAAAGAGGGTAAAGGTATGATGGTGGTGGTAGTAGTAGTAGGAGTTAGAAGTAGTAGTAGTGGTGGTGGTGGTAGTAGTAGCAATTGTAGTAGTAGTAGTAGTGTGTTGAGTCCAGTTAGATGTGACATTGGTATCAAATTTAGCAAAAGGCCAAATACCTTCTTTTTTTTGTTTGCCTCGACTCAAAATTTGGTTAGAGTCCGTACGAGGGCCATGAAAAGTCCGTTAAATGAACCGCCCCCCACCCCACAAAAAAAGAAAAGAAGGAAAAGACAAAGGAACAATATTCAATAGTCGCAGGTGAGAAGCTTGCTTCCAAACCACATGGCTCTGGGTTCAGTCTCACTGCGTGGCACCTTGTACAAGTGTCTTCCACTATAGCCGACCAAGCTATGTGAGTGGATTTGGTAGATGGAAACTGAAAGAATCTCGTCATGTGTGTGTGTGTGTGTATATACACACATACATGGTGTGTGTATATATATATATATATGTATGTATGTATGTATTTGAGTGTTTGTGCCTGTGTTTGCCCACCCCCATCATCGCTTGATAACCGATGTTGTAGTGCTTATGTCCCCGTAACCTAGCGGTTCAGCAAAAGAGACCAATAAAATAAGTACTAGGCTTACAAAGAATAAGTCCCGGGGTCGATTTGTCTGACTAAAAGCGGTGCTCCAGCATGGCCGCAGTCAAAATGACTGAAACAAGTAAAAGAGTAGTCGCAAATTACTTCAGATTATAACCAATCAGGTGCGAGTGCGTGGTTATGAAGCTCGATTCCTTACCACGTAACCATGGGTTCAATCTCACTGTGCGCCACCTTAGGTAAGTGTCTTTCATTATAGCCAAGAGTCGATCGAAGCCTTGTGAGTGGATTTAGTAGACGAAAATTAAAGACGCCGTCATATATATATATATATATATATATATATATATGTGTGTGTGTGTGTGTGTGTGTGTGTGTGTGTGTGTGTGTGTGTGTGTGTGTATGTATGTATGTATGTATGTATGTACATACACCAGCTGGTTATCGATCACTCGATCTTTCTGTATGTCTCTGTCAATCTGTCATTATTAACACCCACGCTTTTCACGCTCATTTATTTTGCTGTACGGACGCTCTTCTCTGCTGAAAAACGCTTTCTGTTTTTCTAATTACTTCCTTCGTACTAGTCCAGCATATTTTATTTCTGACTCTATGATCTTTTCCCTTCCAATATTTTTGATTTCTCTCTGCTTTCTTTCTTGACAATGGGCAAATGCTCGAAACAACGACTTTCACTCTTTCACTGATTCAAACACTATGTTATTTCGTACTCTTGTTTCTTGTTTTTTTTCTTTTTGCTTTTGTTTTCTCTGCATTTGTTTGTGATTTACCTAATTGAACACACATATGCCTATACACATATTACACATCGATGTCCGATTAAGTAAGATTTTAAAATTACATTAAATACACTACAAAAAATTAATACATTAGTTAGCTGTTTCATAATAATTACACCGAAAAGATTAAAAGCATTGCATGACCTGCAAATGTGATGGGATCAGTCTTGTCTCCACACTAAGTTATACAAATATACTAACTACAAAAGTACGAAACCATACACATAATTATAGAGATACAATAATCCCTCGCCATATCGCGGTTCACCTATTGCGGTTTATTATTTAAGCTTACGTCGATTCCAACGCGGTGTTGCTTTGCATTTATAATAAAATAA
>NC_142928.1:2469742-2474742 GCF_046866305.1 Octopus bimaculoides | reverse complement strand
CTCTATCTTCTCTCCAACAGCTTCTTCCTCAGGATTACGTTTCTCATTTAGTCTTTCACTTCTATAAATCTCATATCCTCTACATATTGATGAAATATCGGCCCTGATACAGTATTTAGCAGGATCACAAACAAAACAACCAATTGAACTAGTTGGGGTGACGAATGGAATAGGACGAAAACTAATTGATTTGTGGCATTATATCCTCTTCTTCTTTTTTTTTTCTCCACCACTTTTTGTATTTTTCTTTTACTTTGGGTATTCTGTTCATGTTTATAAATCGCTAGCGTTTTCCTCTCTCATAATCACACATACAATAATTATATAATAACCAAGCATATACGTGTGTGTGTGTACGTGAGTGTGTACGTGAGTGTGTGTGTGTGTGTCCATAAATAAAATATACATTAATGAATATAAATAAAAACATGTGTATACATATAGATGTACATGTGATTATATGTATGTAATATGTTCCGTTACATATATGTATATGTATGTATGTATGCATGCATGTGTGTGTGCATGTACATGCATACATACATACATATATATTTATATATATATATATATGTATATATATATATATATATATATGTATATATATATATATGTATGCATGTGTATGTGCATGTACATATATATATATATACGCACACCACGTATACATTTATATATTTATATATCACATATATATATACATTTATGTATATATATATATATATATATATGTATGTATATATATATATATGTATGTATATATGTGTATATGTATATATGTGTGTGTATATATAATATATATAATATATATGCATATGTATATATGTGTATATATATATATATATATATATATATATATATATATATATATATATATATATTTTATATATATATATATATATATATATATATATATATATATTATATATATATATATATATACACATATATAATACGATACAATACACATATACAAATAGATGTGTGCCTGTGTGCGTGCATAGAAATTATTAGTATACACACACGCATGCGCGCTCTCTTTCTCTCTCTTACAAACATCCACTGGTTGCTTTTGGCGCCGAAGGAAATGAATTCTATTCGATTGTTTGTATGTTTTGGTTAAAACCTGGAAAGGTTATTAGTTCAATACTATTTCATCCTGTCTAGTAGCCATTATTAACAGCAGTTGTGTAATTTTGACATCGAATTTTTGATTACTCTGATGCCTTCTATGGACAGTTCGGCGTTGTTATACACGAAGAAAAAAAGAAAAAAATCCCAGAGAAACAAAGAACGAAGTAACTATTCTTTCTTTTAGCCGTTTCTATATTATTATCAACTTATTACTACAGTTGGTTTTATGATGAAATTTTGTAAATATTTACTAAAAGGGAAGATTTATCAGCTCGGAGTTTTATATAGCTTAATCAATTCTATATAACTTTGTCCAGTTGCTGAAAACCAAGTTTTCAACTCATTACTGGAGTGAATTCCTATTTATTTATTTCTTTTTTATATATGTTTTTTTTTACTTGTTTCAGTCATTAGACTGCAGCCATACTGGAGCACCACCTTGCAGAATTTTTCGTCGAGTGAATCGACCCCAGTAATTATTTTTTTTTAAAGGCTGGTACTTGTCCGATCGTTCTCCTTTGCCGAAACTCTCACTTCGGGGACATAAACAGACCAGCGCTGGTTGTTAAGCGGTGGTGGGGGACAAACATAGTCACAAGGACACACACACACACATGACGAACTTCTTTCAATTTCCGTCTACCAAATCCATTAACAAGGCTTTGGTCGACCCGAGGCTATAGCAGAAAACTCTTGCCCAAGATGCCTCATGGTTGGGAAGCAAACTTCTCAGCACACAGTTCTTAATGATTGAATTATGCAACGAACGTTCGTGAACACTTTTGGTACAAAGATCTCTGTCATATTTACTAATCTTTTCGTCTTAACCAGTTTTTAAGTTTTGTTGTGTGATGTAGTTCAATGTAGTTGACACTTGTAAATGCGTGGAGAATTGTTGTGCAAGTGTCGTACATGTATGGCCAATATAGTGTTTGTTTGGAGTTGTGATGTTTACAACTCGTTCCGTCCAAGGAATGGGGAATATACGCAAACCAGCCTTAGGAGCCTATTGTTCAGGAAGGATCTTTGATCCTGTTTTTGATATGTGTGTGTGTGTATTTGTGTGTGTGAGAGATTATGTATGTATATGTCAACCCACGTAAGATGGTAAATAACAATTGTTTAAATTATTATTGTCTTCTGGAGACCTGGTATTTTTGCGTGAACTTACAATTGTTCGCGTAACGATTTTCTCACAGCATATTAGTATTCGCAAGTGGAAAACACTTGTAAAGATGATGTAATTTATAATATTATGATAAAAAGACAAACCAATCTCAAATTACTGGTACATATCAAGTTTCTACTAATTAACTTCACACAGAATTACCTGCTTATACTTGGCGAAAAGGAATCAATCATGTAACCAGCGTAAGATGTTCGAAACGTTTGCGTGGTGTGGGCCAATGTGAAGCGTGTCGGGAAGTGAATGAGGTGATTATCTTTTAGATTTGAAGAGAAGTCACACATTATTGGCTAAGAGAGTAAAGTGAATTTCGAGTGTTTGTGTAGGTGTGTTGTATATAAATGTGAGATATGGGGGTGATACAGGGTTCATGAGTATATTATCTGTCAATGATTGCTTGGTGGGAATGGTAACTGATAACAGCCAAGTGGCTCCATTGATCATTATTTCAAGTGTGGAGGAAAAGATCGCTTTTAATTAGGCCAGAAAGTAAAGTCATTGCCCTTTTACAATTTATTATTTGATAGGTCGTATTAATTAATTAATTAATTAATTAAGCCGGTGAGCAGGTAGAACAGTTGGCACACTACTTTTCATTACTTAACGATCGATGAAATAAGTTCCAGTTGTGCACTGGGGATCGATGTAACTAACAAATTTCAGGCCTTGTCCCTTTAGTAGAAAAGATTATTAATGAATTAATGTGAGCTGTTGTAGTTAGCAATGAGCAGTTGTAATGGCAGGGGTATTTAGAGTAAAGACTGACCATAAAAACAAAGAATAAAATATGGACATAAACTGAGGTCTTTTATGGTTACTAGGACTCAAATAGATTGAGCTTCACCCAGATTCCATGGTGTACAAGCGACTGGGATTGCAACAGTCCTTCATGGATGGGATGCCAGTCTATCACAGGGTTAACGTCCCATCTATTGCTGGAACTCATTTGCGGCTGAATGAATTGGAGCAATGTGAAATAAAGCGTTTTGCTCAAGGCCACAACGCACTGTTTGTTCCGGGAATTGAAACTGGAATGTTTCGATTGCGAGTGTAACACTCTGACCACTAGGACAAGCATCTTCACGGTGCATGGCTTGGTGGTTATGGGGGTTGGATAAAAATATATATGAAAAGAAAAAGGAAAATAAAAATCAAATATAGAAAAAATAGAAGGAAAACGTAGACTTTCAGAACTGCTACAATGAAAGATTAATTCCATTCAATTCAATTTCCCCCTTTTCGTACTGCATAACTAAATAATCTTAAACAATTGAAACCGGTAGCATATTTTCATAAAGATGCAAATACCTTCCTCCTTTTATTCAAGTTCTCAAAACATTTTCTCTTTATGATTATATATATATGTGCACCAGCATGACCGCAGCCACTTGGCTGAAACACATAAATAAATAAATAAATAAATAAATATATATATATATATATATATATATATATATATATATATATATATATATATATATATATATATATATATATATATATATATATATATATATAATCATATATATATACATATATATATATGTGTGTGTGTGTGTGTGTGTTTGTTTGTGTGTGTGTGTACACATTTCTTGCCTTAAAGCTGTCTCATAGTCGTAAGGCCTTTATTTTGTATGTATATTTATATTTGTGCCAACTGTCTGTGTCATTTGACTGTTTCCGTCACCGTCCTTTACTTTCGCTCACTTATTCTCAGCAACTTTTTGCTGTTGACGCCATGAAAATGAAGAATCTTATCATTAAAGGCGTGAAACTCTAATGATTTTTGAACAATAATTGATGGGGAAACGGCATGTCTACGTCTTCTATGTGAATTTTCCTTGTGTTCTTTTGTTGTCCTTCTGTACAATTTCTGACAATCCAGCCATGACCATTCCGTCATTTTGTAAAGCAGAAACTATACTGTCCAATACGTCATGTTTTTAAAAAAAGAAAAATAGATGACTGATGCTCATAATTGGTCATGTGACTGCAACAAAGCTTCCTCATTGGCTCGTGTGTGTGTATGTGTGTGTGCGTTTGTGAGCGTTCATGCGTGCGTGCGCGCGTGTGTGTGTGCTTGACTAATGGCTTATGTTAGTGTAGTTAACAATTTGACAATCGCAATCACGTGATTTCTCCTATGAACGTTTGTCCTTCATAGATTAACTTGCAAAAATTTAAGCTGTGCATCAGCTGCATTAATGTCACCACTAAGGAAAAGGTCATGGGCGCTGTCCCGCCATCCCATAATAACATATTTATTTAATAGGCCTGAAGTCTGTCGAGCTGTTGAAGATATTGAAGCATTGAAGGTTACCATGCTGAGATAAACACACACACATACATACATACGTATAAATACAAACACATACACGCAATTATACTACCATGCATGTCTCTGGTATCTGTATGTAAGGTGTATGTGTGTGTGCCTGTGCGTTTGTGTATGTGTGAGTGAGAGAGGGAGATTGGAAGAGAGAGAGAGAGAGAGAGAGAGAGAGAGACAGAGAGGGAGAGAGAGTGAGAGAGAGAGATTGTTTATGTGTGTGTGTGTGTGTGTGTGTGTGTGTGTGTGTGTGTGTGTGTGTGTGTGTGTGTGTGTGTGTGTCTAGTTCAATTCTGTTGCGTAGTACTGAAATCGTTTCAAGATAATTGTTCAGTTTACTCCAGGCCTTGT
>NC_142928.1:2432242-2464742 GCF_046866305.1 Octopus bimaculoides | reverse complement strand
TTACATTTTGACACTGTTTACATCTGTAAATATACACTTTTCTTATACATTTCATAAAGGCCTCTGAATATGTTAGGTGTATATAGAATATGGGCATAACTGTGAATATATGTTGTACTTATGCGTTTCATATAATGTTAATGTATACGGTGTAAATATAGATTTTGTATACCAATGCACATTATCCGTTGTAAATACACTGAATATACTTGTGAATATCATGGCACTCCGTCGGTTACGACGACGAGGATTCCAGTTGATCCGATCAATAGAACAGCCTGCTCGTGAAATTAACATGCAAGTGGCTGAGCATTCAACAGACACGTGTACCCTTAACGTAGTTCTCGGGGAGATTCAGCGTGACACCGAGTGACAAGGCTGGCCCTTCGAAATACAGGTACAACAGAAACAGGAAGAAAGAGTGAGAGAAAGTCTTGGTGAATGAGTACTGCAGGGTTCGCCCCCACCCCTGCGGGAGCCTCGTAGAGCTTTAGGTGTTTTCGTTCAATAAACACTCACAACGCTCGGTCTGTGAATAGAAACCGTGATCCTATGATCACGAGTCCGCTGCCCTAACCACTGGGTCATTGCGCCTCCACATCTGTGAATATATATACATTTCCGTATATCTGTAAAATTTGTTATTATCTCCTTTAAACCCACTAGTTTGTTGAATCCTTTCCAAAAATATACAAGATATATATCTCGTTTCAACAATTGTTTTTCTGCTGCTATCTCACAAGTTTTATCAGATAATACAAAGCGATAAAACCCCTTCTCTCAATGTTAATCGGTTGTTCACCCGTCAAGGACAAGCTGCAATGCGACTGCAACTCTACTTGCAGAAATAAACGCAATAATCTGTCATATATGCAATATGTAAAAACAGATTTCAAGATAAGTTTGCCGGTCAACTACCTACTTGAAGTGATACATAACACAATGAAGAATACAGGGTGATGCAAATGTAGAATGCAAGGAACATACGGCAAGAGATTCACTGCAAGAAAACTTGCTCTAGTTTCTAAACACATCAGCGAATCTTGATGATGAAGTGCGACAAAGATTTAGGTATACAATACATATATCTTAACCTCTTTATTGTATGCTTGCGAAACCTGGACTGTGTATCGTAAGCACTTAAAACCTATGGAACGTTTTCATCAACAATGTCTCAGAAGGATTTTGAGGATCAGCTGGGAAATGTTTGTGAGTGATGATGAGGTGTTTGAAAGAAGGAAATACTTCACTGTTGAAGCTTTGCTATTGCAGTTCGGATTGCGATGGAGTGGACACTTAGTAAGAATGACAGACAACAGAATGCCTAAACAACTTTTTTTTACGGAGAACTGGTGACAGGTAAGCGTTCATCCCACAAATGAGGTACAAAGATTGTCTGAAGTCGGGATTGAATCAGAGAAATGTTCCGATTGACAACTGGGAAGATTTAGCGCATTGCCGCGAAAAATGGAAAAAAAAGTTGTGTATGAAGGCAAAAAAGGAATTTGAAAGGAAGAGAATGGAGCATGCAAAGATCAAACGAAAGATGAGAAAAGGTGACAGGAATGATGTTCTAGCGAGCATTAATGAACGTGATGATCTTACATGTGATGAATGTGGAAAGATCTGTCTTAGTAAGGCTGGGCAAAAGAACCATATGAAATTATACATTGCACAATCGCACATTGATTATAGATGGACAAATGATTTCGAATGCATAAACTATGCAGATCAAAAAATGGCTTGCAAAGGCAAAGTTCATGGAGATGTACATTATACAATCACCAAGTTTTCTTGCACTAATTGTCAAAAAACATGCAAGTCTTTGGCAGGCCTCAAAAGCCATATTCGTGCAGCTCATCGATGAGATTCTAAGGCATAAAGAAATCAGGCAATGACCCTACTCGAAATCGAGTTGGTAACCATCATCATGTATGTATGTATGTATGTATGTATGTATGTATGTATGTATGTATGTATGTGCGTGCGTGCAGATTTGCATGTTTTATGTATGTGTTCTCCTGCATATAGTTACATATCTAGACATGCTCATATATATTTAAATGATAAACTTCTGGAAAGTTTCACAGATTTTTTGCAGTTCCAGTGATGGATTGGATCTGTAGTCTTTGAATTCTCCTTTCTGGTTTTGAGAAGCCTAATTTCTCAAGATTGGTATTTAGGCAGTGTGTTACATATCCCAGGGCCCCAATAATTACACGTATAAACCTGAACTTGTAATCTGGATAGAGTAACTGCAGTTTTCTCAATAGTTCAGCATAGGTGTTCTCTTTTTCACTGATCTTCAGCTTTACGTTAACATCCGCTGGCAACCAATTTCCACAACTGTACACAGTTTCTCTTCTCTATCCCAAATCATTATATCAGGCCTGTTGTGCTTACATTTTATTGAGGTCTTCACTGGTACATTCCACCAGTATTCCTTTCTATTATGTTTGTATGCATGCATGTATGTATGTATGTATGTATGTATGTATGTATGTATGTATGTACGTATGTATGTTGGAGGGCTATAAATTACACCACTAAAGCTGCAGAGAAGGCCAGATAGATAAAAATAGTGCAGACCGGTGGTTTGCTGCTATTGGGATGCAAGCTGAGACTTGTTCAACCTCGGCTGGGTCAACTGGGTGCGGGGCCTCATATTGAAAGACCCAAAACCCTCTGATACCCCAGGAACATCTCTGACGATGCGTGCCAGAACATCTGCAAGATGTATCTTAAAAATAATATTGTGTTGAGTCAGTTATTTGCAATATTTTGACAAGTCTAGGCGGCGAGCTGGGCGAAATGCTTAGCGGTGTTTCGTAAGGACAAGAACTGGTATCAGCATGGAATCAAAGAACTGGCAGAAAGGTGGCTTCAGATGGGGTAACACAAATGGCCTCTACTTTCAATGCTAGGCTGCTTTTATTGTAACTAGACAAAATGTTCTTTTCTACTCTAGGCATCAGGCCCGAAGTTTTGAGGGATGGGGCCAGTCGATTAGATCGACCCCAGTACGCAACTGGTACTTAATTTATCGACCTCGAAAGGATGAAAGGCAACGTCGACCCCGGCGGAATTTGAACTCAGAACGTAAAGACAGACAAAATACCGCTAAGCATTTCGCCCTGCGTGCTAACGTTTCTTATTTCTTTATTGCCCACAAGGGGCTAAACATAGAAGGGATAAACAAGGACAGACAAGGGGATTAAGTCGATTACAACGATCCCAGTGCGTAACTGGTACATAATTTACCGACCTCGAAAGTATGAAAGGCAAAGTCAACCTGGGCGGAATTTGAACTGAGAGCGTAACGGCAGACGAAATACCGCTAAGCATTTCGCCCGGCGTGCTAACGTTTCTGCCAGCTCACCGCCTTATCGAGAGTGAATATTGATGCTTGGGTATAATGTTAATCGATGTATGTAGAACATTAATTAATGTGTTAACTGTTGTAGTGAACATAAATGAAAGATAAGTTAACAAGTTGAACATACATGCTGATGTAGATATAAACCAATCTATAGAATGTTAAAGGGCGTGGCTCAAAGAGAAAGAGAGAATGAGTGAGTGAAAATGGGAGAGAGAGAAAGTGAAAGAGTAGAAAGCCGAGAGAGAGAGAGAGAGAGAGAGAGAGAGAGAGAGAGAGAGAGAGAGAGAGAGAGAGAGGAGAAAGATATAGAGGGAGTAAGCCTGTAGATGTTACAGTGACTACACATAATGATGCTGATGTGTGAAATATATTCAAATGTTGAGAAGTGATAACTGTTGAGGAAGGTGCAAATATCGATGTAGTTGTTGTGTTCTGCATTGAATACAAGAGTGGATGTGTTGAGTGATGCGTGACGCATAAAAGGAAAACGGTTTTATGAATCTATTTACCCATCCATCCATTCATTCATCTATCTATCTATCTATCTATCTATCTATCTGTCTGTCTGTCTGTCTGTCTATCTATCTATCTGTCTGTCTGTCTGTCTATCTGTCTGTCTGTTAATCTTATACTTGTTTTAATCATTGGACAGTGGTCATGCTGGAGCACTGCTTTGAACGTTTTAGTCGAGTAGATCGATCTCAGGATCTTTTTAAAAAATCAGGTACTGTAAGACACACACACACACACACACACACAAATGTAACAAAAGAGAAATAGCTGCTGAAGGGAGTCGAGAGCTTTTAGCTGAACAACAAACGGGAATACAGTAATCCCTCGACTATCGCGGGTGTTACATTCCACCCCCCCCCCCCCACCGCGATAGGTGAAAATCTGCGAAGCAGAAACAGTACTGTACTGTATATTTTTTACCCCCGCCTTAGCGAAGATATTGTTTTCTGTCGCATTTGCTTGTTTGTCCGTGGACAAATTATCTCAAGAACTGGTGGATGGATTCGGATGAAACTTTTAGGGATGTTTGGCCTCGTGACTGGAACGGACTGATTAGATTTTGAGATCGATCCGGTACCGGACAATGATTCTGGATTATGCTTTCTGTTTTTTTGTTTTTTTTTTGCTTAATTTTTGAGAGCGGTCGGGTTCATGTTTAGTATTCTCGTTCGTGAGAGCAGTCGAGTTCATTTCATTTAAAAAGGATATGGCCATGTCATACACTGTATCATGCTGATTCTTGCTAAGGATTGCATTATTGGATATTATTGTCTGAGGAATACTCAGCCAGCCAGGTACAGGCTGATTTAGATTCAAGAAGTTTAGTTAATTGAACAACACAGGTGCAGTCGTGGACGTGTGGTAAAGAAGTTTGTTTTTCAACCACATGGATCCGGGTTCTATTCTACTACGTGGCACCTTGAGACAGTGTCTTCTACTATAGCCTCGGGCCGACCAAAGCCTTGTGAGTGGATCTGGTAGACAGAAACTGAAAGAAGACCAATACACACGCACACACACACACACACACACACACACACACACACACACACACACAAATACATATATATTCATGTGTGTGTGTGTGTGTGTGTGTTCGCTACCACCGCTTGATAACCAGTGTTGGTGTGTTTACATGCCCACAGCTTTGAACTTCGGCAAAAGAGACCGCTAGGATAAGCACCAGGCTTGAAAAGAAAAAAAAGAAGTACAAGAGATCGAGTCGTTCGACTAAAAATTCTTCAAGGTGTTGCCCCAGCATGGCTGTAATCTAATGACGGAAACGAGTAAAAGATAAAAGAAAAGATGAAAGATAAACTGAATCCTCATAGTGGTACGACGGAGATCCGCTGCCGCCGGCATCACCACCACCACCTCCACCACCACCACCACCACCTCAACACCTCCTCCTCCTCCTCCTCCTCCTCCACTTTTATCATAATTAGAACCTTCATCGTGGATGCTGCCTCTCTGCTTGTCTGTCTGTGCACCATCAGCGTCTGTCTCTCTGTCTGTATGTCTATTTATCAGTCTCTTCTTCTTCTTCTTCTTCTTCTTCTTCTTCTTCTTCTTCTTCTTCTTCTTTCCTTTTACCCGTCGTTCCGCACGTTTTCCAATCTACACATGTATTACTATATCAAAGTAACGTAGCAAAAACGAACACGTGTACAAAACAGAACCTACACACACACACACACACACACACGCACACACACACACACACACACACACACACACACACACACACACACACACACACACACACGTAAGCAATTACGTTTACACAAACACACACATTATTCATCTCTAGCCTTTCTTGTTAGGCAATACTTAAAGGGCTGTTCTGCGTGTTTCTTTAACACTAGTAGAAGACAGGGACCCCCCGTTGTATTCAGCTACTTAAAACTTCAGAGTGGGCGGAATAAGGGGATTTCTATGGACTTCCCGTCACCAGTTTTGAGGGTTTTACATAATATGTGTATTATTTAGGCATACACTATGTCTCTCTTCCTTACTATATATATATATATATATATATACGTGGTCTGATCAATAAGTACCCGTACTGTTGCCATAGTAACGAAGCTAAAGCACTCAGAGTGAAGCCGCTTGGCACAGATTGACCTTGAACTCTGCTGTGCATATGCACTAAGTTTTATAGTTCTTGCTCACTTCTGTTGTTTACAGCAATGCTTAGAAGGAAGGGGTGTAGCGTGTGATTGGCCATGACAGAGAGATTTGAGCAGAGAATCTGTGTCAAATTTTGCCAAAAGCTAGGCAATACCTGTTCAGAAGTTTATGCAAAGTTTTCAAAAAGTTTTTATCGTTCTCAACACAATCAAGGAGATCTGTGAAACTGAAACCCGAATGTCTTTTTGGTCAGCTGAAAGCAGTTTTTTTTGTTTAAGCCTGGTATTTATTTTATCGGTTACTTTAGCTGAACCGCTAAGTTACAGGGACGTCAACACACTAACACCAGTGATAGGCATACACACAGACATGCACACACACATAGATACACTTGTGCGAACGTGTAATCACATTTATCTATCTATCTATCTATCTATCTATCTATCTATCTATCTATCTATCTATCTATCTATCTATCTATCTATCTGTCTGTCTGTCTGTCTGTCTGTGTTTGTGTATTTATATATATATATATATATATATATATATATATATATATATATATATACATATATATATATATATACATATATATATATATACATATATATATATATATGTATATATAAATATATGTGTGTATATTTGTATGTGTGTGTGTGTGTGTGTGTGTGTGTATATATATATATTGGCATAGGCGTGGCTGTGTAGTAAGTAGTTTCCTTCTCAATCACATGGTTTCGAGTTCAGTCCCCCTGCGTGGCACCTTGGGCAAGTGTCTTCTACTCTAACCTAGGGCCGACCAAAGCCTTGTGAGTGGATTCGGTAGACGGAAACTGAAAGAAGCCCGTTGTGTATATATGTATATATATATGTGTGTATGTGCACGTGTGTGTGTGTGTGTGTGTGTGTGTGTGCCAACGTGTGTGTCAGAGAGTTTGTGTCTGTGTTTCTTCCTTCCTCGTTTGACAACTGGTATTGGGGACCTAACGGTTCGGCAAAAACTCCCGATAGAATAAGTCTCAGGTTTCAAAAATATAAGTACAAGGGTTGATTCGCTCAACTAAAGTTCTTCAAGGCGGTGCTCCAGTATGACCGCCGTCTAATGACTGAAACAAATAAAGGATAAAAGATTAGGTGCAGGCGTGGCCGTTGTGGTAAGAAGCTTGCTTCCCAACCACGTCGTTCCAGGTTCACTCCCACTGCCTGGCATCTTGGGCAAGTGTTTTCTACTATAGCCTGGGGCCGACCAAAGCCTTATGAGTGGATTTGGCAGACGGAAACTGAAAGAAGCCCGTCGTATATATTTATATATATATATATATATATATATATATATATACCAACCGAAATTGCAAAGGTAATCTGGCTCTCGACTGAAGAGAGAAAACTCTGAATGAGCTCTCCGTGTTTTCTATGTATCGTTCATCTGAATGTTTCTTCCCTTTCTTGTATCACCTAACTCTCTTGTTTTGCGTTCTTGTCCCATTCTGTATTATTTATACATATACATGTATATACATACATATATATATATATATATATATATATATATATATATATATATATATATATATATATATATATATATGTATATGTATGTATGTATGTATGCGTGTCTGTGTTTGCCTCCACTCCATCGCTTGACAGCTGATGTTTGTGTGTTTACGTCCCTGTAACCTAGCGGTTCAGCTTACAAGACCGATAGAATAAGTACTAGACTTACAAAGAATAACACATGGCCACAGTGAAATGACTGGAACAAGTAAAAGAATACACACCACACACACACACACACACACACACACGCACACACTCACATGTATTGTATCTACTGTATATATCATTATACACACGCGCATATATGTGTAGCTATAGTTGGCTTCCCTCTCTCGATAAAAGATAGAGGATGAGGCGATTCAGTTGGCCAACATCACTAAAAATAACCCGATAAAGGATGAGATATTTTTTGTTGGTTCTGTTTTACTGTGTTTGTAACGTTACACTTAATTCCGAGTTCTTTTCATCTTATCTGCTTGCGTTTTTTCACTCTATTTGTTGACTAAACTTATATTTATTCTCTTTCATTTGTCCTTCTGTCTGTATGTCCCCCTCTGTTTCTCTATCTGACCTTTTTTTTTGTTTTTGTTTGCTAAGACAACCACTCATTGGCGTTGTGTCACGAATTACGAAATGATTCGGCGTTGGATGAAGGAAGAATGAAGACGTGCATACGACACCGAATTGAGAAGCAGCATCTCAACTAATTACACACACACACACACACACGCGCAGACACACACACACGCACACACACACACACACTCACACACACTCTTTTACTCTTTTTTATTTGTTTCAGTCATTTGACTGCGGTCATGCTGGAGCACCGCCTTTAGTCGAACAAATCTCCCCCAGGGCTTATTCTTTGTAAGCCGAATACTTATTCTAGCGGTCTGTTTCGCCGAACCGCAAGTACGGGGACGTAAACACACCAACATCGGTTGTCAAGCGATGGTGGTGGGGGCAAATACATACATGCAAATACATACATACATACATACATGCATGCATATATATATACATAATACTTACATATATATTTGTATGTATGTATATGTATATATACTACGGGTTTCTTTCAGTTTCCATCTACCAAATCCACTTACAAGGCTTTGGTCCGCCCGAGGCTATAATAGGCGCCACATCGTGGGACTGAACCCGAAACCATGTGATTTGGAAGCGAGCTTCTTTCTACACACCCACTCCTGCGCCTGGATTGAGGGAGTGGAACGGGTAAAATGCTCACTACATATGTTTCTTCTCTAGCTGAAGCTTTTGCTGTAATATTTATACGACGAGTAATGCTCAACATGGCTAGTCATCACGGATCCTTCGACTGTATTCACACACACACACACACACACACACACACACACACACACACACACACACACACACACACACACACACACACACACACACACACACACACACACACGAATTATTTTTATAAATCTCAGTTGTTTATGTAAACCAAACGAGGAGTACACCATAAAGAATTTGCTTTTACAGGGCTGTTGACCCTACTTACTGAAAGCCCCATGAACTGATCAAGGGCACTTCCGACTGTTATGTAGGCCTCTGCTGTATATTTTCTTTCGCGCCTTTTTCAAGCTTAGCCAGGCTCATGGGCCCGGTTTCCCGGTTTCTATGGCGTATGTGTTCCCCCCTAGCTGGATGGGACGCCAGTCCATCGCAGCGTTACTCAAGAAACAGGCAGAAAGAGTGAGAGAAAGTTGGGGCGAGAGAGTACGACAGGGGTCGCCACCACCCCCTGCCGGAGCCTCGTGGAACTTTAGGTGTTTTCGCTCAATAAACACACACAACGCCCTGTTGGGAATCGAAACCGCGATCCTACGACCGCGAGTCCACTGCCCTAACCACTGGGCCATTGTGCCTCCACGCTGTATATTTTAGGGTTTCCAAATAAGTTGGGGTGTTAAACGTTAATCAATATGTCATCCGCTCTTATTTTTATCATTATTAACCTGTTAGCTTTTATATTACTCTATCGTATGTAAGGTTCGTTTAGTTACATTGTTTAAAATTAACCGTGCATTATTTGGCAATTTGGAGATTTCGATGATGTAACTGTTTATTTTTAAGAATGACATTGTAGGGCAGGCGTGAAAGACCAAATTTTCCCCGTTTGAACACAAAGCATATAGAATATTTGGGCCTGACATGGGCGGTCTAAATGCTAAAGGGTTACTGTCCAGTCCAATTCAATGACCCATCACAAATGTTTGTTTAGTTACATCGCCTCAGCCTTAACGTTGAGTGTTTTATGAAGTCATCCGAGGTCGTCTACTGATAATTATACCACCATCATAATATTATTTTACGTTAAAATTATATCGCTGCATCTTCTTACCAGGATTGAATGTTTAGCGATGATTTCGAACGATGCTGGTTACAATATCGATCATAATTAACTATTGAGGACGATCGGCTGCTTCATGAAGTTTAGTCTTTCGCGACGGAATTTTATTTTAATGAGCCAATACGCTACTATTTTATATTTTATTATTTTATTAAAACATATTTCTCCGTTTTTGTATTTGAACCAAGCGATAATCTAAAGGAACAAACGTTTCATTAATTTAATGAGACATTCCTTGAATAAAAATATCCAAATTTAAAATTTACATTGTAACTACTTTAATATCAATATTAATGAAGAGGAAAAGTTTCTATTTTGTCGGATTGTTTTTGGTTTTTGTTTTGTTTTGTTTCTTTAATTTTCGACTTGAATCACAGACGGAGAAGTGAATAGATATTGCAGCTCGCTGTTTTAATGGCTAAAGACTGATCTCATCGCAAAAAAACAAACTGGCTCTACCTGATCTGGAATAATTTAAGATTTTATTTTTCAATATTCATGTTATTGATGAATATTTTCTAACGGTGTCGCATGCATTAACATTTTAAATTTTGTTGAAAGCGTTTTAAACCGAATTTCCCCCTTCCATGCGATGAATCATACGTAAAAAGTCGCGGCAAAGTGCATTATTTATCTGTGGCGAAACGAAAAAAGAAAAGACAAAAACAAAGTAGTTATCTACCCTTGCAACTGGTAACCCGTCTCGTGACAATTTGACCGACATATGATAAATGCTGTAAAG
This sequence comes from Octopus bimaculoides, assembly GCF_046866305.1. Taxonomy (NCBI): domain Eukaryota; kingdom Metazoa; phylum Mollusca; class Cephalopoda; order Octopoda; family Octopodidae; genus Octopus; species Octopus bimaculoides. The sequence continues at coordinate 2,454,032 of NC_142928.1, read as the reverse complement.
GCAGCAAATAGTTTAGCCTTAAACATTATCACTTGAAAGTGAATAAATATTAAATAGTGAATAAATTGTTTATTGGATAAATACATGGAGACCATTTATAGACGAGCGGATGGCTGCTTTTAGTTTTGTCAGCAAAACTAAAATTGAAATGTAAAATATATTTAAAGTAAATATACAAAATAAAATGTAAACTTTTTAAAGGGATTAACTTAAGACTAACCTCGTATGATCTATAGCAAAATGATTGAATCTAATAATCAGTTTGACCTGCTGTGACCTAAAGGGGCATTGACTACATGTAATCACCCAGATAGTGGAGATAAAAAGAGAGAGAGAGAGAGAATAAGTAGGTTTCGCAAATAATTTGACTTATTTTGAAGAAGACGTCTGACCTTTGTAATAAGATTTATTTTGACAAGCAGATAGATCCATGCACTTGTTGATAAAGAGGATTTTGTGAGTTAACTGCTGCAAAAACTTGCAGAATCTGCTTTTAGGTCACTGGTTTATCTCAACTAATTTGCAGAATTATTAAGACTTGCTGTGTTGGCTATTAAAGAGCTTCTTTCATTTTTAATTGCTTTCACTAAGGATCACTGAAAAATTTCAATGAAACACACACACACACACACACACACACACACACACACACACACACACACACACACACACACACACATATACACACACGCATACACACACACATGTATGCATGCGTCTATGTATGTGTTTGCATGAATGAGTGTATGTTCGCGTGTATGTCTGCATGTATGTATGTATGTATGTATGTATGTGTGTATGTATGTTTTGGACACAATATTGACTTATAAAGCCCTTTAATATACTTGGTAGTATATTATGGTTGAATAACGAAATACGGTGTTCTTATGCATACATACATACATTCATACATACATACATACAAACAAATCTAGAATACATGCCCAAAGAAGTCGCACGACTCTACCGCAACGTTTCATCAGATGAAAAGATGAGCAGAAGACTATGCATGGATATGTTAGTAGAAAGCTCCGTGATGATAGTAACATCGATCATCAAAGCAGTTTATCATGGACGAATAACCGGATTATTACCTCCCACTTTGAAGGGTATGCGTTTGTAATCCAGGAACAGGAAATATCAACCAAGTGCCTGATGCACAAAAGGGATAGTATATTTGCTTCCAGTCCGAGTAACAAACTGTCTTTCTTCCTCCTCCTCGCTGCCAGACGAAAAGCAGTGTTCGAAACGTTGTAGTCTACATATTTCCATTAAATTTCTTCTAAAACCAATTATTTTATCAGACTCAAAGACATAGCAACAGAAATGTGCAGGGACTGAGTCGATGGAACCGATGTAATGTCTGACATTTATTTTAGAAATTCTTAGAGACATTGCAGTAAAATTCAACTTGTAGTAATGTTGCCTTTATTAGGGTCACGAAGGAAGATTACACTGGATGATTAGATGAGCCATTGAAGGGCTGAGGTGCTACTGTTAGCGATGTGACTGACCAATAGTGGCCTAAACACCAGGCAAACCAGCTTGTGTTTCAAACCCTTCACTCTCCCTTGCGCCCACGAAACTTTAAGTCAACTAGAACTGAGTCAAATTGTTGCAAAATATATGTAACTCCAACCAAATGTATTGAGTGCTACTTGTTTTAGCCTGTTCCTGCACACAATGTGACACTGAGACAATAACTCCCACAACTCTGTAATGTCTGACATGTATTTTAGAATAAAGCCCTGGAAACTAGGGTCGGTTGTTCTCCGCAGATTCTCGTCTCCTCGGTTTCACCGGTTCTTCAAAGCAAAATGTATTTTAGTGACTCTCACTACCATAGTTTTAACATGTGGGGTTTTTGCCATGTACACTCTGTCCCGTGGAGGCGCAATGGCCCAGTGGTTATGGCAGCGGACTCGTGGTCATAGAATCACGGTTTCAATTCCCAGACCGGGCGTTGTGAGTGTTTATTGAGTGAAACCACCTAAAGCTCCACGAGGCTCCGGCAGGGGATGGTGGCGGACCCTGCTGTACTCTTCCACCACAACTTTCTCTCACTCTTACTTCCTGTTTCTGTTGTGCCTGTAATTCAAAGGGCCAGCCTTGTCACACTGTGTCACGCTGAATCTCCCCGAGAACTACGTTAAGGGTACACGTGTCTGTGGAGTGCTCATCCACTTGCACGTTAATTTCACGAGCAGGCTGTTCCGTTGATCGGATCAACTGGAACCCTCGACGTCGTAAGCGACGGAGTGCCAACAACAACAACAACAACAGTCTGTCCCATGGCTTCCTGTCTCAGCACTCACGACGAGACACAACTTCGAAATTGCTTTGTGGTCTTCAGAAATCTACTTGCAAGTCTATGCTAACCTTTCTAGATTACATGTCGCTCCTCGTTATTTGTGTACTTGTACCCAATCGCATTGCTCTGTAAAGTCAACAACAAACAAATGATCCACTTTATTTTCTCTGCTTTTGTCACTTTTGTGTTACACTGCTCCATGAACTTATGGGAGGGTACATCGTTTAAGATCCTTACGTAGCCCCGCAACTTGTTCTCGGTCTTGAAGTCCGGACGGCCGTAAGCTTTACCCTTCTGTTTTAACAAGGTGTCAGTCGATATCTACCAGAGTTTCCCATATTTGGTCCTTCGAGAGGACCAAGAAAAACATCCCACTTTTCTATCTCCCGCTCCTGGATAATATTTTCGGTCAAGGGAAAGTTTTTTTGACATATACACACCACAACTCTGTTCTGGACTGTGATTTGTGCAAGCTCAAATAACGAAGGCAATTTTAGTAAAACATCTTCATTTGTGCAATCATCGCTCGGCAAAAGACGATATTTATGTGTGCGAATGTTTGTGTTGTTGCCAATAAAGTCGCTAAAAATGTTCACACTTGTAGCATTGTTGATGGAAATGCCATTAAGTTTCTTTTTTCTTTTGAAATGTGTATCTTTGATACATTAACAATGTTTTCTTGTTCATCTTCTGTTTTTCTTTCTCTGTTTGTCTTCATTTCCATTTTTTCTTTCCTTTTAAGAAAGTGGCTGTGACTGCTATTTCTTGTAGTTATTTTGCCCATCTATGCGAGTAAAGAAAGAAAAGAAAATTGTAATTTGTCTAAAAAAAAAAGAAATGAAAAACGAACCTTATTCCTTCGTCTGAACACTGTAAGTGTAGAGTTTCAAATTCCGAAGGGTTTTTTTTTTGTATGAATAAATAGATAAAAAAAAAATAAAAAAAAGAAAAAAAAAAGAGAAAAATATTTCATACGGTTCACACGAGGTAGAATACAATGTTTTGAAGAGTAACTTGCAAACGCATCTAAGTAGGTGAGCAGCGAATAATAATAATAATGATGATAATAATAATAACAATAATAATAATAATAATAATAATAATAATAATAATAATAATAATAATAATAGTAATAATAATAATAATAATAATAATAATAATAATAATAATAATAATAATAATAATATCCCTGATGCAGTACCAGGCATTGGCTTTCGTCGTTTCTATTCTTGAGTGATAGGATGTGTTATCACGTACATGTTTCGTCTTAGTGTAAAAGATGGGCTACAACAAATATTCTGCTCAATACCACAGATTTGCTTGTCAGTTGTTTGACCTTAACAGGTTCAGCATGTACCTTAGTGGTTGACGATATGTGCATCCCTGATCACAAGGGATTCTTTGAGGGCTTTTTGAGAGGGATTCTTTGAGGTTTGAATAATTCACCTCTGTAAACTTGGTTGCTTCGTTCATCATCCTTAAACAACTCTCATTCAGGGGACCCTTCGAACGGGATAGGCTACTCGACCTGAAGAAAATTCTAACTGGACCCCACCCGCAAGGTCATGCACTGTTTATCTTGATATGAAGTCACCATGTTGCACACATATGGTTGTAATGCATGTGCCTGGTGTACCCTTATCAGACGGATAGTCATGATGGGTACATTGGACTTCGTATATTTGCACCCCTCAAATTTTGTGGGCTTCGTATATTTGAATCCCTTGAATTTTGCCTCAAATTTTGTGGGCTTCGTATACTTGCATCCCTGAAATTTTGTGGGGAGGGGATTAGTCGATTACATCGACCCCAGTGTTTCATTGGTACTTAATTTATTGACCTTCAAAGGATGGAAGGCAAAGTCGACTTCGGCTTAATTTGAACTCAGAATGTAGCGACGGGCGAAACACCACTAATCATTTCGTCCAGCGTGCTAACGATTCTGGCAGCTCACCGCCTTAATAATAATAGATGTTATCAAGAGATTGATGACGATAAAAAACGTGAAAGGTTAGTCCCTGATGCTGATGAAAGTCGACTTTTCTGGGGTAAGATATGGAGTAAGCAAGAACATAATACTACAGCTGAATGGCTCTGCAGCCTGAAGCAAGCAGCTTCTTATCCTCAGCTATCCACTTAACAGACGACAGTATCAGAAATATCAGTAAAAAGATAAGCAATTGGAAAGCAGCAGGACATGATGGTGTTGATAGATTTTGGATAAAAAAGTTTAATTTCCTGCCTCCCGTTAATGTGAAAGTTACTTTCAGGAGGAATTGCAGAAGAACTGTATAAATTTTCTTGATGAGAACGATATATTACGGTCAGAACATAAAGGCTGTAGAAAGAGATGCAGTGGTACCAAAGATCAACTATTGATAGACAAAATGGTAATGCAAGATTGTAAACGAAGGAGAACAAATGTGGGAATCGCTTGGATTGACTATAGCAAAGCTTATGATATGATTCCACATTCGTGGATCATCGAGTGCTTAGATCTGTTTGGAATTGTGAGGAATGTAACGCGTTTCATGAAGAGAAGTATGGTGGGATGGAAAACTTAGGGAAAAATCTTGGGCACCCTGGGTATCAGAAGAAGGATTTTCCAGGGTGACATCCTATCTCCGTTACTTTTCGATCTCTGCAATGTACTCCTGACCTTGGTGCTCAGGAAAAGGAACTTGGGATACCAACTAAAGGAAAAAATCTCAAACAATCAACCACCTCCTCATCATGGATGATTTGAAAGTGTATGGCAAAGACGAGACACAAGTGAGTTCTTTGGTGAACACGGTCCACTGTTTTAGTAGTGATATTAGAATGGAATTTAGACTCAAGAAGTGAGGAGTAATCTACCTAAAAAGAGGCAAGGTACAGCCCCTAGAAGGCATAGAATTGCTGAATAGAGTCCTTCTGTTTCAAGCAAATTTAAACGGAAGGCTGCAAATATCTTGGTGTACTAGAGTGCAAAGAGATAATGGAAAAGGAAATGAAGAAGCAACTGAGTATTTCCGAAGGCTGAGGTTGGTGTTACGCTCAAAATTGACCGGATGGAATAAAATCCAAGCAGTTAATACGTGGGCGATAGCATCACTTCGGTATGGAGTGGAAATTATAAAATGGCAAAAGGGAGAAATGAGGAAAATGGATACCAAGACCAGAAAAATGTTGACAGAACACGGAGCCTTCCATCATAAGAATGATACCGACAGGCTGTACTTGTTCAGAGGAAAGGGTGGGAGAGGTTTGATCAGTTGCCAGGACTGTATCGAAGCAGAGGAAAACTTAGGGTGGCATATATAAAATGCCGTGGAGCCACTGTTGAAACACACGAAGGCCGGTGTCATCGAAACTGAAAATTGTGTAACTAATGAAAAATTTAAAGAAGAAATATACAAAAAAAAAAAAAAAAAAAAAAATCAGAAGCATGAAAGGAAAAAAATGTACGGTCAGTTTGCAAGAGATGTGAACACCAAGACAGATACAGAGGACCGGTGGCTATGGATGATGAGGAGTGACCTGAAGATAGAGACAGAAGAACTCAAATGCGCAGCTCAGGAACAAGCGTTAATGACCAATTATGTGAAGTGCAGAATTGACAACACCACCGATAGCGACAAATGCAGAATGTGTGGTGGAAAGGATGAAACGGTATGGCACATCGTTAGCGAATGCCCGAAATTGGCACAACGCGAGTACAAAAGACGTCATGACAATATGGAAAGAATGTTCCATTGGGAGCTCTGTGGAAATCACGGCCTACAAAGAGCAAAGACGTGGTATGAGCAAATCCCGGAAGGAGTCACCGAAAATGAGAATCCTGAGCAGAATCCTGTGGGATGTAATGATTCAGTACGATCTCCTGACCAGACATAGGAAACCGGACATTGTTGTGGTGAATAAAAAAGAAAGAACATGTATGATTATCGACATAACATGCCCCGGTCAATAGGAAAGAAGAAAAAAATAAACAACTATGACGATTTAAAGTGGGAAATACGAAAGTTTTGGTAAATGAAGAGAGTAGATAGGGTACCAATAGTAATTGGTGCATTTGGAAGTATCGGCACTCAACTACCAACATGGGTGAAAAAGATCGGTGCAAGTGCGAAGGTAGAAGACCTACAAAAACCAGCATTGCTTGGAACTGCAAGAATTCTTCGCTGGGTTCTTGAAGAATGGCCAGTAAACAAGTGTCACCTTAGTCTGTGAACAGCTGACACTTTCCATCAAACCCAGCACAATAAACTGTGAGTTTTCATGCAACAACAACAACAACAACAACAACAACAACAACAACAACAACAACAACAACAACAATGCCCTGATGCAGTACCAGGCAATGGCTCTCATGGTTTCTGATCTTAACTGATTGGAAGTATTATCATGTACATTGTTTTGTCTTGGTATAAAAGCTGGGCTACGGCAAATATTCTGCTTAATAACACAAATTTGCTTGTCAGTTGTTTGACCATAGCCAGTTGAGCATGTCCCTTGGTGGCTGGCGATATGTGCATCTCTGATCACAAGCAGAAGTAGTGGGGAAGCATCATAACCATGTGTTGAGAGGAATTCTTTGGGGTTTGGATAATTCACCTCTGGAAACATGGGTGTTTCATTCAACATCCTTAAGCAACCCTTATTCAGGGACCTTTTGAGCGAGATGTGCTACTCAACCCGAAGAAGCTTCTAACCGGGCCCCACCTGCAAGGTCATGCGCCGTTCATCTTGATATGAGATCACCATGTCGCGCACGTATGGTTGTGATGCATGTGCTTAGTCTACCCTTATCAGACGTGGGTAGTCATGATGGGCATATTGGGCTTCGTATATTTGTACCCCAGTGTCACTTTGATGGTATGCACTGCTCTCTCTCACTCAATAATAATAATAATGACTCTTTCTAATTTTGGCACAAAGCCAGTAATTTTTTAGACAATGGAGTGTAGTCATTACTATCGTCCCAAGTACATTAGTGGTACTTTATTTTATGGACCCTGAAAAGTTGAAAGGCAAAGTCGATTTCGGCGGCATTTGAACTTAGAACGTAAACAACGAGAAGAAAAGCCGCTAAGCATTTTGTCCAACAATGACGACGATAAGAAGTACGAATACAAATAACCAGCAAACAAGCCGAATGTGTTATTATTACGTTGGGGGTTGTTTAAAAGAAGCATACTCTCATGTATTCTTAATAACGTTTATCTTTCATTAAAGTTTTCTTGTCAAAGAAATGATAAAAAGCTCGACTAATTTGAAAATAGCCATAAATCAGAGATAAACACTTTACGAATCTAAGCCATTTACTGGATGAAGGAAAATGGTGGCTATGATGGCGGCGGTTCGGGGGAGGAATTGCGTTTAGAAGAATAAACGCTAAATAAATAAAATACAAAATATTTAAAAAATAAACATATCTAATTATATCCGGACAGTTTTTAATTTAGACACCCATTATTTATTGTTGTTGTTGTTGTTGTGGTTATGACTAAGCAGACCAATCTTTGATCATAACTCTTCCAGTGGCAACCATCCCATCATATCTTTTATTTTTTCCTTTTTACCTGCTTCAGTCATTGGACTGCGGCCATGCTGGGGCACCCTAAGGCGGGGGGTGGGGGTTGTCGGACAAATCAACTCCAGTACTTATTAAAAAAAAAAATCTGGTATCCATTCTATCGGTCTGTTTGTTGTCTGGTTGCAGAAATCTGCAACTGATTCAATGGGCCCCGATGAATGCGTACGATCTCCCACACCAGCATTTTCACCAATGATTATGGGTTAGGGTTAGGGTTAATGATTTCAGTCTTTGTCTTCGAACAGTTTATTGAAAGACCGACTCCAATGGCAGCTGATTCCAGTTTTGTGAGGAGAGTTTGAACATTTGTGTGTATGTGAGACGAGTTCGAAATCGTGGTGTGTGAGATGCTGGATGATGTGAGCCTTGGTGGGGACGGAGTCATGTCCAGTTCAGAAACCGCAGAATGCCGTAGTACATAGCCTGAAACTATAATCTTTTCTACTTTAGGCACAAGGCCCGAAATTTTTGAGGAGGGGGCCAGTCGATTAGATCGACTCCAGTACGCAACTGGTACTTAATTTATCGACTCCGAAGGAATGAAAGGCAAAGTCGATCTCGGTGGAATTTGAACTCAGAACGTAACAGCAGACGAAGTACTGCTAAGCATTTCGCCCAGCGTGCTAACCATTCTTATTTCATTATTGCCCACAAGGAGCTAAACATATAGGTGACAAACAAGGAAAGACAAAGGAATTAAGTCGATTACATCGACCCCAGTGCGTAACTGGTACTTAATTTATCGACCTCAAAAGGATGAAAGGCAAAGTCAACCTCGGCGGAATTTGAATTCAGAACGTAAAGACAGACGAAATACCGCTAAGCATTTCGCCCGGCGTGCTAACGATTCTGCCAGCTCGCCGCCCTAGCCTGAAACTATAATGAAAAAGAAAGGAACTAGGGTATTCCTTTGGAGAAATGTGTTGACTCCTAATATGTAGGTGTCTCCGTCTGGGATGCATGCGATATCATTGCAGTCTGCATAGATAGAGAGGATGGCATTTACAACTTCATTTGGTATGAGAATCTAAAACACCCCCACCGTAGACGGAGTCAAAAGCTTTGGTGAAATCCACAGAAACGGCGCATAAAGACGTGTCTTTCTTTCCTGAGATCGTTTCACTAAGTCGGTTTACATTTAAAGTAGGTAGAGCGGCCTTTGCGAAAGTCGTTTTAGTTTGATCAGAGGAATATTTTGAGAGGATCTCAGTTGTGATTGAACATGATATGATTGAGGAGTTTGGCTGAGCTTAACATCGGGCTAATGCCACAATATAAGCTGAATTCTGACAGATCTCCATTTTTCGGAACTGGAATAAAGCGGCTCAGTTTGAATTTGGACCGAGCTTGACGGGTGATGCAAGTAGAATTTAAAATAGGAAAAAGTAAAAAGAAGTAACTTGGGATTCGGAAGAACCTCTGAAGATACGCCATCTACACTACACATTCTGCTGGTCTTGAGCTGTTTAGCAGCAGTTTGTGTCTTATCGAAGGACATTTCACTAGTTGGAATATCGGTGAACAGCGGTGAGATTAGTGTCACTACGAAATTGTCTGTGGGAGTTGTGTTGCTGTTGAGTAACTTTTCAAATGAGATTCCCAGCCAGCGAATCGATCTTGCGGATTAATTGTCTTATTTTTGGCCCTGGGTTACTTTTGCGACCAGACAAGTTGTTTATGGCTTCCCATACTGTGGTGATTTGTCTGTGGTCATCCGTTTCTTTTGTACGGTTGATTTGCTTTTCGATGTCCTCCTTTTGGTTTGCAGTGTGCCTCTGAGTTATGCTAAGGATGAAGCAGCAACAGAATTAAGTGTTGTGGTTGTCTTGTTTCGCCGATTTGCTTGTTTCGCAACTGCCAGACTGTTTCAGGTTCCTTGAACTTTGGCATCTTCCGAAGGAGCTTTCTTCTTTGGTAGTCAAACAATGGAGACATGTTGCTCAGCAGCGTATGCAACACACTTCAAAAAATGTGATCTATTCTTGCGTGTTATAACAAAGGATGTGGAGGTATCTATGTTGGATAGGAAGGACCAGGTTATCGAGGTGGTCTTTTGCTTTTGGGTTGATTTAAACGGAGACTGAGTTCTATCGAGACAATCAGGATCTGGTTCAAATGGACGGAATGTGTTGGTATTTCAGTCTCGGATAGAATTACATTACCTTCGGCAATAGACAATGTGGTCAATTTGTGACTGATTTTCGTGGGGTTTTGTGCGTGAAATGGACAGATGAAATCCTTGTAAGCCAGCGGCTATCCATACCAGTGGTGTTTCGTAAAAAAAAAAAGAGCCCTGCATGTGGACTGGCAAACCGTGCAGTTGATCCAAGACCGTAGCCACGAAAACATTAGTGAAAGACATTCTAATTCTTTTTCAACTGCGACGTCACTCGGCTTAACAAGAACTCCGTCAGACCTGGGTAACCCTTGTGGGACTGGCGAAAAGTATGCTACAATGGTCAACAACAGCGACAACCCTTGGGTTCATCTGAAACTGGTCCGCCATCTGATTCACCCTTCTGGCCTCCTTCAATACTTGTACACTGATCTCACTCTTGGAGACAAGGCGAACTAACTGCAGCATCGAAGCCGCTGGCATTCAAGAACACAGAACTGGATGTGAGGCGGAAGTTCGATATCTGGATACAGGCAAGGGCTGGAAGCCGCTACACTCTACGGCAGCTGACACTGGTAACGGTGGCGTTGGTCTCCTGATCAATCCTCTCGCCTACACGTCCTTAGAATCCGTGGCATCCATTTCTCAACGTGTCCTCGTCTCCACATTACCCAGCAGTTAGAAATTTCAAAAGCGAGGACCTAAACTAACTATCATCGTTTGCTTTTCAACAATTAAGTACAACGAAAGAACATGTAACCATCTTCTGTGATGACATACAGCGAGCCATCGATACCACTAGACGAAACTCTATTCAAGCAATTTTCAGTACCTGGAATGCAGGTCTAAAGACCGCGCCACAAAATCCATGGGCATTTTCAGATAAACCAAAGAGAAACTCTTATGGCTTCTCAGACTTTCTGCCTGCCGTCGCACTCTTCTCTGCAAACACAACTTCCCGCAAGGGCCATCGTTAAATTTGTGTTAGCATGTTTAATGCAGAAGCATCAAATCTCTAAGTTGAAATTTTTAGTCACAGCAAATCGTTATAGTTTAAGGAAATCTGCTGCTTGGTGCCTGTATACGAAACGCGAACTCAGGACTAGTGGGACAAATGACAGGGACGGAATCTCGTATACCTTTTAGCGTCAAGCTGTTGCACCTTTTGCGTTTGATAAATATGGCCAGTTGAAGAATAAATAAATAAATGAATAAATAAATAAGGTTAACAAATTGATTTACTGTGTAAACACATCAAACAATATTCTAAACGTAAGTTCTGAAATAAATGTTTATTTAACACATTTTAGTCGATGTTTTACGAGAGTAATTAAAATAGAGAAACTGAAGCGGTTACCGGAGAAGAGGGAGAGGATAGTTAGAAGAGAGAGGAGAGAGCGAGAGAGCGAGACAGAGAGAGAGAAGGAGGAAGCGAGAGAGGGATGGCAATATGGAAGCTAGACCGGTTATCGGAAGTCAAAGATGGCGTTCTTTTTATCGAAAACCACAACATATCTAATTGTCGGCGTTGTGTGTCATATCTGTTGAATCAGGGACGACCATAGATTTTATAACGGGTGCAATAACACCGATAGTTACTAAACACCTATTCATCAATATAATCTCCTCTTCTCTCCGCCTTCTTTACTCCTCTCTCTCTCTCTCTCTCTCTCTCCCCCTCTCTCTTCTTCTTCTTTCACTATATCCACCAACGCCAAGTTGTGCAGCATCCATGAACATATTCGAAAAAAACCTTCTGATCCGTTTTCGCACGTCTGCCTTCCTGTGCCTTATGGCGTGTGGCTTTTTTAAAACACACAACCTTATTACTTACGCTAAATCATTAACAACAACACTAACTCTATTGTCAGCGGCGCGTGCGTACGCGTCTATATATGAGAATGCATGCATGCATGCATGTATGTATGCATTTGTTGGTATCCGTGTATTTATACGTATGAGGGTGTGTTTCTAGGTAGGCTACACGTGCTTACGTGTGTGACAGTGCGTACGTACCAGTTGTCGGTTTTATGGTGTGTCTAATTAGGCTACACACACACATACACACACACACATATACATAATATATATTTATATACGTGTACATGCATGTTTATATATATATATATATATATATATATATATATATATATATATATATATGTATATATATATATGAATAGTATAATGTATATATATACACATACATACATATATAGATACATACATGTATATAGATATGTGTGTGTGTGTATATGCATATATATATATATATATATATATATATATGCATGTATATGTACATTTTACCGGTGAGTGTTAAATTATAAAGCACCAAAAGAGAACGACTTTCCCCAGACACAACAGAATATATATATATATACATACATACATACATACATGTTTATATATATCTGTCTAGTTATATATACGCGCGCACGCACACACGCACACACACACACACGTGGTTGTATTGTGAATCCCAAACAGGCAAGAAGACCCTTGTGCCTTTATTTAACTTCAGACTAAAAATCCCAGTGTGTCGCGCTCGAATGAACAGCAAAGCCACTCACGTATGGCTCGATAGCTTTCTAATCTCGTTTATCTTCTTTCTCCGATGGTTTCACACAAGCGAAGGTGGCCAACGATAAGTGGTTTTATTGCTAGATTTATGCTGAGTGTATCGGCAAAGTTAAAATGCTTTTACGGCCTTCTCTGACTTCCTGATTAGTATTTTAGCGCAAGTCTAAACTACAGCACATAAGTGCCATTATTCTCGTTGCGGCTGCCTTCTGCTGACTTCCGGAACTCTAAGCTCGTTGCTATTACAACCGGTCGATAAGCACTTCGCCCAGGTTATTATATTTTTAAATATATCGCCGTCCTTCTTTCCTTTCATCTTACGGTCTCACTTCAACATTAGTTGCGCGTTACTACTACTACTACTACTACTACTACTACTACTGCTACTACTACTGCTACTACTACTGCTACTACTACTACTACTACTACTACTACTACTACTAGATGTTGTCATTGTCATTATCCTTTCAGTCATCGTTGTTGCTGTGTCTGGTCGTGGTCGTCACCATCGTCAACTCCGTGACCATCGATATCCTCACCGTCACCACCACCACCACCACCACCACCACTGCCATCACCACCACCATCACTACCGCCACCGCCACCATCAGCAACACCATGACCACCGCCGCCGCTGCCGCTACCGCCACCGCCACCGCCGCCACCGCCACCGCCACCAACGCCACCACCACCACCACCACCACCACCACCATAAACGACATTAATAGCACCGCTATTACAATCAACTGTCACTTCTACCAACTTCTCCAATATCATCATCATCATCATCACTATCACTACCATTGCCAACTCCGCCACCGTCACCACCACCATCAATACTACTACCCTCGTCATCATCATCATCATCATCATCACCACCAACAGCAACAACTTCAGCGCCCCCCCCCCCCCATCACTCCTTGTGATAGTCCGAAAGCCTGTGTGATGTCCAGTAGTGTGATGTCCAGGAGATCTAATCGCGACAGTCTCTCCCCAATGCCATAGTTAGTAGAGCAGGTGAGTCATGAAGTTGGCCCTGGTGGGGATTTGATCCATTTGGATCAATCCGAAGCTTTCGATCGGATCCGACATCGTTATTTGGCGGATAACCTTAGAATAACCTGTTTCGGCCTCGTTTCTGGAAGTTGGGCCACGTCAGTGTATATCGTTATCGGTTTGCTGTTTCAATTACCGGAACTTGTTCGGTTCACATTCTCTGAACGTCAGGGTTGTCGTCTCTTGTTTCTCCTGTACCTTTTGCCCTTTTATATGTTTCAGTCATTAGATTGCGGCCAAACTGGGGCACCGCCTTGAGGGATTTTTAGTTGAACAAATCAATTCCAGTACTTACTTTTTTAAAAGCCTGGTACTTATGCTATCGGTCTCTTTTGCCGAACTCTTAAGTTACGGGGACGTGAACACACCAGCACCGGTTGTCAAGCGGTGGTGGGGAGAAAGACAGACAGACGCACACACATACACACACACACACATATGAGGGGCTTCTTTCAGTTTCCGTTTACCAAATTCACTCACATGACCTTAGTCGACCCGAAGCTATAATAGAAGACACTTGCCCAAGGTGCCACGCAGTGGGACTGAACCCGGAAGATTCTTACCGCACAGCCACGCCTGTTGTAACTTTTCAACGATTGCTGTGAGAGCCAGAAGTATGGAAGGAAATACCGCCAGAACTGGGACGTGTGTCGGTATACAACAGGGGGTTTTCTCAACCATTATTTTTGTACCTAAGGACCCCCCTTTTCTTTTCTTTTTTACTCGAGTGAACCCTCATAGCCATTTGATGTTTGAAAAACCCTAGGCTGTGTGGTAAGTAGCTTTCTTATCAATCACATGGTTCCAGGTTCAGTCCCAGTGCGTGGCACCTTGGGCAAGTGTCTTCTTCTATAGCTTCGGGTCGACCAAAGCCTTGTGAATAGATCTGGTAGACGGAAACTGAAAGAAGCCCGTCGTACATATGTATTATATATGTATATATGTGTGTGTGTGTGTGTATGTTTGTGTGTCTGTGTTTGTCCCCACACCATCACTTGACAACCGATGTTGGTGCGTTTACGTCAGCATAACTTAGCGGTTCGACAAAAAGACCGACAGAATAAGTACTAGGCGTACAAAGAATAAGTCCTGGGGTCGATTTGTTCGACTAAAGGCGGTGCTCCAGCATGGCCGTAGTCAAATGACTGAAACAAGTAAAAGAATTATATTTTTTGGGGGGTTAAATATTATTAGGAATTGTAAAGAAAAAAAAATATTTTGTGTAATGTAGGATTATTTCTTTTCTACTCTAGGTACAAGGCCCGAAATTTTGGGGGATGTGACCAGTCGATTAGATCGACCCCAGTACGCAAATGATACTTGATTTATCGACTCCAAAAGGATGAAAGGCAAAGTCGACCGCGGCGGAATTTGAACTCAGAACGTAAAGACAGACGAATTACCGCTAGACGTTTCGCCCGGCGTGCTAACGATTCTTATTTCTTTATTGCCCCTAAAGGGCTAAACATAAAGGGGACAAACAAGGACAGACAAAAGATTTAAGTCAATTACATCGACCCCAGTGCGTAACTGGTACTTAATTTATCAACTCCGAAAGGATGAAAGGCAAAGTCGACCTCGGCGGAATTTGAACTCAGAACGTAAAGACAAACGAAATACCACTAAACATTTCGCTCGGCGTGCTAACGTTTCTGCCAGCTCGCCGCCTTGAGAAGAGTAACCAGTTTATTGCACCTGAATTTTAACAACAAAATCTTATATGGACCCCCAAGTGCTATATGAATCCCCAAGGGTCAAATGGGCACCGGTTGAGAACCACCGGACATAGAACATCACCGCCCTGCTGTGGGATAAATTGGGAATCCAAGCGGTTAAAACCATACTGAAGGAATGCAAGATGTTAACCAGGACAAGTCTGTGAACTTGCAACTCGTTACCTGGAGAGGCAAGTTCACACTGGTCTGCGTCGGGGTTTGCTGTCCCATGCCTTATTAAGAAGCTCCGGTCTGATGTCCATGTAGATAGAAACTGGGACAAGGTTAGAAGCAGGAAAGTGAATCTCACTCAGAGATGGGCTGAAAGGAAGCTAACCTTCAAAGGTCCATGTATCTTATCGTGTCAGTTGATTCTTACCAGTCGACTGTTATGTTTTGGCCCAGTATTTTTTTTTTCATCAGATCAAATCAGAACGTTTACCTCTTGACTTTTCGTAGAAGAGACATGCTTCACTAGTCAGATGGCTCATCTGCTGTTTGAACCGGGTATCGAGATGGGTTCTGATGATGCATGTGTTGAGACTGCGGCACCTATACATATTCTTGGACAGCGAGCAGTCATTTGATCAAGGCTTTTATCTTTGCCAGGACATCAGTCATAAGTCAAGCGATGTTGTTTGTGCGTCTATCATTTTAAACATTGTGGAGGCGCAATGGCCCAGTGGTTAGGGCAGCGGACTCGCGGTCATAGGATCGCGGTTTCGATTCCCAGACCGAGCGTTGTGAGTGTTTATTGAGCGAAAACACCTAAAGCTCCACTAGGCTCCGGCAGGGGATGGTGGCGAACCCTGCTGTACTCTTTCACCACAACTTTCTCTCACTCTTTCTTCCTGTTTCTGTTGTACCTGTAATTCAAAGGGCCAGCCTTGTCACACTGTGTCACGCTGAATATCCCCACTCTTTTGCACTCTTACTTGTTTCAGTCATTTGACTGCGACCATGCTGGGGCACCACCTTTATTATTGAGAATTGTATATAAAATGATTATGAAAATACTTTGTGTCTTGTAGAAGTTGAGCCAATTTATTGCATACACTTTTACTCTTTTACTTGTTTCAGTTATTTGACTGTGGCCATGGTGGAGCACCACCTTTAGTCGAGCAAATCGACCCCAGGACTTATTCTTTGGAAGCTTAGTACTTATTCTATCGGTCTCTTTAGCTGAATCGCTAAGTTACGGGGACGTAAACACACCAGCATCGGTTGTCAAGCGATGTGTGTGTGTGTGTGTGGGGGCAAACACAGACACACAAACACACATGTATATACATATACGTATATACGACGGGATTCTTTCAGTTTCCGTCTACCAAATCCACTCACAAAGCTTTGGTCGGCCCGAGGCTATAGCAGAAGACACTTGCCCAAGGTGTCCCGCAGTGGGACTGAACCCGGAACCATGTGGTTGGTAGGCAAGCTACTTACCACGCAGTCACTCCTAAACTTTTAACAACAAAATCTTATGTGGAACCCCAAGGTTCTTATGGACTCTGGTTGAGAGTTACTGAGTAGACGATTAGAAGCGGGTAGAAGTGATGGCGTTTTCGGGGATTCTGAAAGTCAGCGAGAATCCCCTGAGTTGTCTGCTCCTGAAGAACTCCATCCGGCAACCCCTGTTTTGGTAGTGTTAACGAAATGCTTTGTCGGTTCGAGAAGTGCCGTCAGCCATGCCTGGTCGAGATGCTGGCAGGGCAACAAGACCGTTTTGTCGGCCCTCGAGACTTTTTTGAAGTACCATGGAAAGAGAATGAGAGAGAGAGAGAGAGAGAGAGAGAGAGAGAGAGAGAGAGATATAGAGAGAGAGAGAGAGAGAGAGAGAGGGAGAGAGAGAGAGAGAGAGAGAGAGAGACAGAGAGAGAGAGAGAGAGAGAGAGAGAACATACATTTTCCTATTTATTTACTGAAAGATTAACGAGAGAGGGGAGTATGGCCCGACCGCATGGGCTCATTCTCGACATACGCCTGTAGGCTGGGGGAACATCAGCTGGGAGAGGGGGTTCCGTAATAAAGATAAAGCAATGTCTGTAATCTTAATTATACAAATTATATTAACTGTAGAATGGAGTTGAAGATTCATAGAGCAATTAATCAGGTGTGCATTTTAAGGTAACGACTCTTCAGGTGATCCTTATTATGTTTATCATCATCATCTTCATCATCATCATCATCATCATCACCACCACCACCACCACCACCATCATCATCATCATCACTCTTCTTCTTCTTCTTCTTCTTCTTCTTCTTCTTCTTCTTCTTCTTCTTCTTCTTCTTCTTCTTCTTCTTCTTCTTCTTCTTCTTCTTCTTCTTCTTCTTCTTCTTCTTCTTCTTCTTCTTCTTCTAATTCTGTTTCCATTTCTTGCCGAATGTCTTTCCGACACCTAGGGCAGAGAAACGCACAGCATACATTGGTAGCCCATTAAAATAAACAGACCAGATTTTTCATTTACAAAGTCAAGTTATGTGATATATATATATTAAAAAAGGGGAAGAAAGAAAGAAGGAAAGAAAGAAAGAAAGAAAGAAATAAAGAAAGAAAGAAAGAAAAGAAACAAAAGATAGAAAATAGTAAAAAGAAGGAAGGACTGCTTTAACGAAGTCGCGTCTTGTCCTTACTTTCGAAACGCGGTGTAGATAAAACGGGACAACTGATGAAGGGAATGTTCTTTATGTTGCTTGTCTCGTTTCTCTGTTTGTTTCTTTCGTTGTTCGAAAAAAAGGTTCGTTTTCTATGTTCTTGTTTTTTATTTTCTCGTTTCTCCTTCTGTCCACATTTTTTTTGATGTCCTGTACCCATATATGCATGTATATATACATATATATGTAGGTATGTACATATATGTATGTATATATGCATACATTTATATATTATTTATATTATTATATACATATACATATGTAGTTATGGTATATTCTGTAAAGAACGTAGCAGAGCACAGCAGAGAGTTCGTTCACCTTCAGATTTCAACCTGTGCTATCCACTTCTAGTATTACACGTACTTGAAGGTTTGCGTTTTGGCCATCTGTCGTGTGTGAGTATGTAACTGAAGAAATTGGATTCAACAAGAAGGAATACGGTTGGACATTTATTATTTAATCACTACAATTGTTTCGACGCAGCGTAGGTGTCCAGGTGTATAGGTACTTGATTATATATACCTGCACTTAATTATATGTATACTTGGTTATATATAAGTATATATGTGAAGGTGGAGGCGCAATAGCCCAGTGGTTAGGGCAGCGGATTCGCGGTCATAGGATCGCGGTTTCGATTCCCAGACCGGGCGTTGTGAGTGTTTATTGAGCGAAAACACCTAAAGTTCCACGAGGCTCCGGCAGGGGATGGTGGCGAACCCTGCTGTACTCTTCCACCACAACTTTCTCTCACTCTTACTTCCTGTTTCTGTTGTGCCTGTAATTCAAAGGGCCAGCCTTGTCACACTGTGTCACGCTGAATATCCCCGAGAACTACGTTAAGGGTACACGTGTCTGTGGAGTGCTCATCCATTTGCACGTTAATTTCACGTGCAGGCTGTTCCGTTGATCGGATCAACTGGAACCCTCGACGTCGTAAGCGACGGAGTGCCAACAACATATATATATATATATATATATGTGTGTGTGTGTGTGTGTGTGTATGTATGTATGTGTGTATGTATGTATGTATCTATCTATCTATCTATCTATATAAACATATACATACACACACACACACACTCACACATATTGTGTCATCCCATAAATAATGCAGTTTTTTCAATTGCATGAACTAAAAGTAGGAGGGGCACGGGATAAACTACCTGCATCAACTTGCTATAAAAGCAGGTAGTAATTTTACCTTGTCCTTATTCTTCGTGCAAGTTTTGAAGAGTGCAGTTTGATTTTAATAGTTATTTTTTCAAAGCTATAATGGAAGTGACAAAGGAGCATATTCGGCATATTTTGCTTTATGAGTTCAATAAAGGAAACAACTCAATGAAAAGTGCAAGGAATATTAATGCAGTATATGGAGATCGGACAATAAGCGTAAGCCAGTGTCAACGGTGGTTTCAGAAATTCCGAGCCGGAAACTACAACCTAGAAGACGAGCCTCATCCTGGAAGATCTGTAGAGCTCAATGGAACAAAATCCCACTGTAACTATTGAGGAACTAACAGAGAAGCTTGGATTCGGTCATTCAACCAGTCATCGACACCTGTGCTTTGGTTTCAAGACGAAAGGCTTCTTTCATCAGGATAATGCTCGCCCACATACAGCGAGGATTACATTCCAAAGGCTGGGGTAGTTTGAATGGAGAACGATACCCCAGCCATCATATTCACCCGACATTGCCCCATCTGATTATCATTTATTCTGCAGTCTTCAAAATCATTTGGACGGAAAAAAATATGAATTCTGTAGACGAGGTGAGAACAGTACTGGGGGAGTATTTTTCGTCACAGACAAGTGAATTTTGGAAGAGGGGCCTTGCAAGTCTGTCAGATAGATGGAAGAGTATGGTAGAAAATGAAGGAAAATATATTTCAGATTAAAAAAGAACATCTTAATTTTGCAAAGCAAAAGAAGTATAAAGAACCTGCATTATTTATTGGGAAAACCCAATATATATACATGTATATATATATATATATATATATATATATATATATATATATATATATATATATATAAACAAATAGTAAATGAGTATATGCATATATACGTACAGGTATGTGCATACCGACATCCACCTGTATGTATAGGTGCATCTCTGGGTACAGGACATTGCAAACAAAACGTAGACGAGAAAACACACAAGCCACATAGAGAACATTCTCCTTCATCAGCTACCTCCGTTTTAACACCGGCGTTTCGAAGAGCTGGGTAGGACGCCTCGTTAAAACGGCTCTTCCCATGGACCGCAAATTAAATTTGTATACACAAATTAAACCTTGCCATGGAGGAATGTAGTGGCGGACAAAAAACAAGACAGGAAAACAAACAGAAAAAGCTATACGGTCAGACGGGAAAAATTATGTGTGTATGAACGCTGTGAGGCACGAACTTGAAAGTGGGGACGAAGTAAGTTCGCGTGTTTGCTCGGCGATAGCCAAGGAAGAAAAGGATCATTGACCGGAAGCATATATATATATATATATATATATATATATATGAACGGAAGCATGATAAAGGAACGAACGGAAAATTCATACACAAGACATGGACTCTATTCTCGTCAGTTATCGTCCAAAGAATCATTGCAGTTTCATGCCTTTAACAATTAATATTGTTAATTTTTGGTGGCTTTAACAGCAAAAAGCTGCTGGGAATAATGAGCGAACGTGGAGGAGAGTGACAAAGACAAACACGACACATGTAGTGGGTTCGGATATAAATATATAAGGAAAATAAAGGCCGTGTAGCTCTAAGACAGTGATAGGACGCGACGAGTGTAAAAGTACTGCAATGGAAAATGATGTCCTTTGAGATTGGAAAAGGAAAGTGGAAAGATGAAGAGTTCGAACGGGAGGTGGAACAACAAAAAAATGAAAAACAAAATCAAATTCCGGGTTGAAAGTGGAGGAGAAGCGAGAGCCCCGGGAGAAGCGTGACTGAACAAGTCAGCGGTCAAGCAGAAAGAGAGAAAAATGGGAATGGTCACAGGTCACATGATAGTGGGAGGAGAAGGAAGAGGGAGGAAAAGTAGTGAAGGGCTGAGAAAAAGGCTGAGGGAGGGTAGATAGAAAGAAGGGCAGATAGACGAGGTAGTTGAGAGAAAAGGAATGAGGGAAGGGTGCACAGAAAGAGAGGAGGAAGGAGAATAATAAAGTGAAGTGGGTAGACAGAAAAATTAACAGAGAAGTAAGGGGGTGAGAGAGGGAGGAGAAAGAGAAGGCAATGTAAAACGAAATTGACAGCATTTGGTTTCCCAAATGTGACCACCCCAACAAAACACTAATGTTTTCACACTTTGGGGCATTATTCTTCCACTACGACCGTTACGACCTTTTCAAATCTAACGTTGTTGTTGTTATGTAACCGAAAGTCTGTCTTTGAGGTGTTGTGAGGGAAGTGGAACCTTGTCAGGTTTTAAACATTCTATCACAAAGCATGTCATTCGTATCGGTCGTATAAATCCAATATTGAACTAAATTGACATTTATCTGAGGGAAGGACCCAATAATTCCACATAGCCTTTTCTTGAAGACTAGAAAGCATTAAATTGTTAATAAAACCAAGTAAAGAAAACTGTTGGTTTTTACTATGGCTATGTCAAATTTGCTTTCTCTCTCTCTGTTTTTTTTTTTTAAGTAATTCATACATTAAAAAGAAAAAAGAACTAACAAATAAAACCTGAAATATAATTTAAAATAGAATAAAATAGAAGCAGATTTTCTCCTCTGCTGAGAACATGGGAAAGCGAACCGGATGTA
>NC_142928.1:2367242-2424742 GCF_046866305.1 Octopus bimaculoides | reverse complement strand
CGGCTGGTGAAATTTTCGTCACCACCAGTGGATCGCACAACTGCATCAGGTGATTTCACAGTAAGTTGTGGATCATCAGCAGTAGGTGGTCAAGTGCTGAATGCCAGGTTGAGAATCAGTGAAACCGGTATGGTATAGCAGTGGCCAAACAACCAGTGATGCCGCGAAAAGGTGACTGGCTGTGAATAACTTTGTTATTAGCAACAGAAGCAGCCTCTGGCGTCCTAAAGTGTTCTAAACAACAAATCCAATATATATGTTAGATGTGATAATTGATATTCGTTACAAATCCTGCTTCTCCGAGGTTTGAACTTCATCACTCCAATTTTCTTTCTTGTGTTACAGAGGAAACCTACAGATCCGCTGGTCTGAAGGTGTGTGAGAGACCGAAATTCATCGCAGGCTTCCAATACAAGACAGCGCTCTACCGTTTGCAAGTTTGTATGAGTGGATCGCGAAGTTTAAAAATGACTGGAAAAGCAGGAAGCACGAAGAGGAACCAAAATGTCTATCAACCTCCACCAATGATCTGAAGATTCGAGAAGTTCGAGAAATGCTTCTGGCAAATCGACGGGCGATCATCGATAAGGTGGCGTGTTCTCTACTTATTAGCCATGGTTCTGCATACGAAATAATCCACGACAATCTTCGCTTCAGTAAAGTCTGCAAGATGAGTACCAAGAAACGTTACCGTAGCCCATAAGCGCAACTGAGCGGAGATCTATTAACGCTTACTCTCCCGCTACAAGCATAGAGCAGTGCTGACTGAGGAGTAACTTCCTGAATTCCTGAATCCCCTTTCAGCTCCTTGATACACACACACACAACTTAATTCAGCTCTACAGCTGTTTCAACGTTGTGACTATAACACTATCATTTACATGATTATGTTATTGATATAATTCACTTAAATGTGATGAATAAACCGTTTCGTCAAGAGATATCATTGAAATATGTGATATTTTCTCTTAGATTCTGCACATATAGCTTTACTGGTCAATTAAATCACCAACGTGTGTGTGTGTGTGTGTGTGTGTGTGTGTGTGTGTGTGTGTGTGTGTGTGTGTGACATTCTTATATGCATCTGTGTCTATGTCTGCGCTCATGGTGTAAGACCTGAGATTGCCCATGTATCTCTTCAGGTTCCGTTACCTAGCAGTTCAACAAATAGAGATCAATAAAATAAATAAGCGAATGTAGGAAATACTGAGATCAATATGATTGACTAAAACCCTTCAAAGCGGTGCCCCAGCATGGCCGAAGTTCAATGGTTGAAACCAGTAAAGCATTAAATGAATTGAGGAATACACGCTCACGCATATATATATATATATATTGGCACTCCGTCGGTTATGACGACGAGAGTTCCAGTTGATCCGATCAACAGCCTGCTCTTGAAACTAACGCGCGTTCTCCCTTAACATAATTCTCAGGGAGATTCAGTGTGACACACGCACACACGCACGCACGCACGCACGCACACACACACACAAACACACACTGTGTGCCTTTCGTTCTTCTCTCCCATCTCCCCTTCCTCCTACCACTATTGTATCTCTCCTAAAACAAGCCTCCCACCTCTCTCTCTCTCTCTCTCTCTCTCTCTCTCTCTCTCTCACTCTCTCCTTGCTCCTCTTTCATCCGCGTCTCATTTCTGTTTACAATCACAACACCGCTGTTTATTTAATACTTCATTTTTCTTTTAGGCGGTTGTTTACCATTCTGTCATCTCTGCTCCACCCTCTCTCTCTCTCTCACACACAGCTTCTTTCTTTCTCTTTCTTCACTTACACCTATAAAACTATACACACACATAAACAAGCTTACACATACATGCACATAATGCATAAATGCATCCCCACATATCTATATGCGCACACATATGCATGCACGTATGTCTAATTATATGCACATCCAGCCTTACTTAAACGCATATACATACACGCAGATACAGCCATATACACAAATACATAGATGTGCATATTACACGCAAGTACACACTCAGAAATACTCACACACACATATGCATATACATCACATTCACGCATATATTCACATACACATACATATATATACACTCAATCGTCTGCATATACAGTACACAAATATATATGTAGATGTAAGTATGTACATATATGTGTGCATACATGTATATATATATATATATATATATATATATATATATATATATATATATATATATGTACAAATGCACACACACACATCTTAATATAAATTTGAGCGATGTTTCTCTGTCCGTTACGTTTTTACGTCTGTTAACTCCTCCAAGACCATTGGCACAAGGACAACGAAACTCAAACCAGCAACTCCCCTAATCCAAGGGTATGTCCTAAGGGGTCTATTTTTTTTAAAGGGCTGCCTAATTGGGGCCCCACTGACCCCACTACTTTTACTGCATTTACCTCACTCCTACGCTTATTGATTAAACTATGATCAGCATCAGTACTTAGCACATTTACAGAAATAAATTTCCCTACACAAAGGTACAGGATTGCCAAGCGGCCCGATAGTGGGTCCGAAGGCCTCAAAGGTGCCCTCCGCAGGAACTAGCCTGAATGCCGCCCTAAGAGCGGCTTCAAGGCTAGAGTTTATATATATATATATATATATATATATATATATATATATATATATATATATATATATATATCATAAATATATAGATATATGCATATATCCATACATATATGTACATATGTATACATACATGCATATATGGGTACAGGGCATAAAAAAAACGTTAAACACAATGAAAAACGAAAAACGAAAACATAAAAACGAAAACAGAAAACGAACTTTCTTCGAAACGCGGAGTAGATGGACAGGGACAACTGACGAAGGGATATACTCTTTATGTTGCATGTCTCGTTTCTCTGTTTGTTTTTTCGTTGTTCGAAAAAAAGTTCGTTTTCTGTTTTCGTCTTTGTTTTCGTTTCTCATTGTGTTCAACGTTTTTTTGTGATGTCCTGTACCCATATATGCATGTATGTATACATATAGATGTAGGTATGTACATATATGTATGGATATATGCATATATCTATATATTTATGTTATTATATGATCGAACGCCACGCGTCCTTTTCCAAGTAAGTATATATATATATATATATATATATATATATGCATCACTTATGCACATCTTCACTCTTCCAAAGGTGCAGAAAATTTGTTCTGTACGTTTGAGCATAAAAATGCATATAAACATGCAATTTCATGCTCAAACGCACAGGACATACTTTATGCACCTTTTATTCCCAGACAGACACAACACGTCGCCCAGTCCAGGGATCGAAACCACAGTCCAACGATCATACGTGCAACACCTTAACCACTGAACCACGCGCATCTACAATAAATGTATATACCCAGGTGTAAATTATATATATATATATATATATATATATATATATATATGCACACACACACATACATACACACACACATACACACGCACACACACACACATATATATATCAACGTACGCACATACATAAGTCATGACTTAGATATTCATATATGCGTGCTTGCACACGTAATACAAGTTCAGATGCATAGACACAAACATAGGTATTTGTATACAAACATACATATAAATATGCATACATACATAATCATATACACCTACGTACATACCTGTAATTATTGGGGCCCTGGGATATGTAACACACTGCCTAATCACCAATCTTGAGAAAAATAGGCTTTTCGAAATCAGAAAGGAGAAAGCTGATTCGAAGACTACAAATCCATTCAATCACTGGAACTGTAAAAATCTGTAAAACTTTCCAGAAGTTTCTCATTTAAATATATATGAGCATATCTAGATATGTAACCATATGCAGGAGAATACATACATAAAGCAAAACATACAAATCTGCATTTATACACATATACATAGATACATACATACATACATACATACATACATACGTACATAGATAGATAGATAGATATGTAGATAGATACATACATGCACACATACATACATACATAAACAAAAATACCCTGTTGATGTTGAAATTCCAATGATGGAGTCTTAGATCTAGATTAGAAACCGGCTCTCTGTATTGGCAAGAAATCTTGAAATAAATGACATAATACATACATACATGCATACATACATACATGCATACATGCACGCATGCATGCATACATACATACACACACATACTAACGAATATATATGTAGTTGTACAGGTGTTGTATAGGCATGCAAGCATGTATGCATGTATGTAGAAAACCTATCAACGCTTGAGTAAGAAACGAAAGCAAAGTCAAACTTATATACGTGTATATATATGAGTGCGTGTATGTGTGTGTGTGTGAGTGTATGTATGTGCGCATATATGTTTATATATGTGTGGATACATATATATATACTTTTTTATTCTTTTATATATATAATAATAATATAAATAATATAAATAATATATATGTATATATATATGTATAAGTTAAAGGTAATGTAACCATCTAAGGGATAGATATATCCATAGGCACTCCTGGTATTACCTCAGTATGTATGGTCCTTGTTATAAGGTATACGGTAGTAGGTAATTTAAAAGGTAAACCGTGGTTTAGTATATATAAAGACGATAAGAAATGGAGCAATAAATAACAGTGAGAAGTGGATCGTTGGTGTTATAAAGTCATTATTTAATTAAGAAGGGAGTATGTTTACAGCTGTTTCAGTATATGAAGCTGGGGTAAATTTGCATTTACCTCGTTGCAATTGATAGACATCATCGGAACGATTAAAGGGCAAAGATAAATAGAAGGAAAACAGAAAGAAAATGTGAGGGAAAGAAGGGAAAAAAAGGAAAAATGTTCGTTAATTCAATAGTCTTATATATATATATATATATATATATATATATATATATATGTATGTATGTATGTGTGTGTGTGTGTGTTTGTGTGTGTGTGTGTGTGTGTGTGTGTGTGTGTGTGTGTGTGTGTGTGTGTGGAGAGAGAGAGAGAGAGAGACACTCACATAGAAAACGGTGAACGGGAGAAAAAGGGAATTAGAGAAGGACGGGGGAGAAACCGCATAGAGTAGAGTCGCATCAAAAAGGTTAAGATAAAATTACTTGGAAATCGTGCGGCATTCTTCTAAAGTAATGCCCTTATATAAATATAAATAAATATATTCTAGGGAATAAATGATAGATTTTTCTCTTATGAGTTTTTTCACGCTAACTACTTGATAAAATTCTTGTAAAAATTTTTTATCCTATTATTGAATTAATTAAATATATAACCGGAATATATTCAGTGCTGAATAAACACGTGTACCGAAGTACAATTCAAAAAAAGCCCGCCTTTTACATAGATATATAGAGATAAACAATCTTCTATGTACGATGCCGGATACATGGGTGTTCGTTTTCGTATGTTGAATCTTTTGTTTATTTTTATATATTTTGACCATACTATACTGATGATCGAAAGTTACATATTGTTGTAATAATCGTGAAATCGTTCGATATATAGTTCAGTCTGTTTTTAAGAGGCCAGTTTTTGAGAGTTGCATTTCCTCGCGTTCGGTAAAAATGTGTTTATTATGGTACTTTAGCGTGAGGTATTGTTCTATAATAATGCTCTTATATATATACATATATATATATATATATATATATATATATGTATATATAATACAAAGAATATATATGCATGTATACACACATATATGTACATACTTACATCTACATGTGTATATAGATGCATATCAGGGTACAGGACGTTAGAGCAATGAACTACAGACAACGGAACGAACACATAGGAAAACAGATAGCCACTTGGAATAATTCCTTCGTCAGCTGCCTCTATTCTAACTAGACGTTTCGATGATAAGGCAGAATGTACTCTAGAATAGTCTCTTCCTGAGTAGTGGATCGACCCACTAAACAGAGGTATATATATATATATTTATTTATTTATTTATATAGATAGATAGATAGATAGATAGATAGATAGATAGATAGATAGAGTTGATTAAAAACGGAGATAAAAGACAAGAAGACACAAGAACGCGAGGACATAACATATGCAAAGTATTAATAAGACGCTCAAGGAAGGAAAGAGTGGTTGTTTAACGTTTCGAGCATAGCTCTTCTTCGGAAACAGGAAATATAGGAAGGTCCAAAGGAAAAGGAAGAAATAGGAAAAAGTTACCAACAGTCCACGTATAGCTATATTTATATATATATATATATATATATATATATATATATATATATATATATATATATATATATATATATATATGTATATATGTACGTGTATATATGTACGTGTATATATATATATATATATATATATATATATATATATATATATATATATGTATATATATATATGCATGTATATATTGGAGACGTTTTCTGGTACCTAGCTGCATGAATATTCAGGTGTATATAGATGCATGCACATTCTTCATCAGGTAAGTCACGAATGAAAACAAATTCAAAGTGAACTCTACGCGCCCACACACACACACACACACACACACACACACACACACACACACACACACACACACACACAATACACATTTTGTATGTATATACATACATATATGTACATATACATACCGGAATATAGATATATGTGTGTGTTTATGTGCGTTTGTGTATGCGTGTGTGTATTTACATATATGTAGATACATATGTATCTCACATACACATACTATTGTATATAATCATATAATCATATACGCTGGGTAACAGAAAGATTTCATAGACTTTAATTAACAAGTTGTTATTAGTAGCCAAGTGACAGTGTCTTTCTGAGAGTTGCGTGTGCGTTTCTCCAGTGGATTTGCCGGACAGGAGAAGACTTTCACACGGGAAGACATTCTAATGTCAACTACCACCAACCCCACCACCTCACCAACCCTCATCCCCCTCTGTTTTCTTTTGGTCTCCGGATATTATTATTGAACAAGGGTCTGTGGTTTAAGTATTGATAAGGTAGCTACAATGCAGCCATCTGTAAGGTGCGCAGATATCACGTTTGTATATATATATATACATATGTATGCGTGTGTATATATATGTACGTGTTTGTGTGTGTGTGTGTGTGTGTGTGTGTTTGTATGTATGTATGTATGTATGTATATATATATATATATATATATATATATATATTCATAGATATACATACATGTATATCTATCTATCTATCTATCTATCTATCTATCTATCTATCTATCTATCTATCTATCTATCTATCTATCTATCTATCTATCTATATATATATATATATACACACATATATAAATATATATGTGGCTGATGTATGTCATTTTTGTATCCCCTCCATTTTCTTTTTTGGCGCATATATATATATATATATATATATATATATGACACATATATATATATATGACACATATATATTGCGTGCGTGTGTGTGTATGTAGTTAAGAGCAAGGGTAAATTTCCATACAGATATATATGTACAAGCACACACATACACGCGCGCGCACACATACATACACACACACACACACGCACACACACACACACATTATATTTTTATACACTCTCACAGATAGACATGTTTGTGTATATTACTATTGCATAACGTTTGTCTAGACACATCAGTTGTTCTTCTTCTAACCTGGTTACACAAGATCTTGGCAGGCTGCTTCCACCTGTCCACCTGTCTCTTATTTGCCATGATCTCACCATTTACCAGATGCTACAGGTGTAGCTTTATTTCTCAGTGGAATCTCGGCGCCAGGTTGGACAGGGGCCCTGATCTCTCTTGGGTGATCCCTCGGGACGCTGCCCTACCAGCTGAGGTAAAATCCTGTATTTTTTTTCCCTACCACTCCAACCGTTTGTGTATGGTGACCTTAATTACTTTAGGGTTTCGAGAAACCTATTTTGGGTACCAGAGTTCCTGTTACAATCATCTTCATCAATATTATTAAAAGAATCAACAGACACACCTGTCCAATACAGTTAAAATCAAAATCATCATTGTCCCCATTATGACACTACATCAAAATCCACACCTGGACTCAAATTACATATCCGTCGTAAATAGATGCAGTTTCTTTATTTTAATATTTTTTTTAAATTCAAGGCGGCATGCTGGCAGAAACGTTAGCACGCCGGGCGAAATGCTTAGTTCTTCTGGGTCCAAATTCCGCCGAGGTCGACTTTGCCTTTCATCCTTTCGGGGTCGATAAATAAGTACCAGTTGAACACTGGGGTCGATCTAATTGACTGCCCCCCTCCCCAAAAATTTCGGGCCTTGTGCCTAGAGTAGAAAAGGATATTTCTATATTCAAAGGCGGTGAGCTGGCAGAATCGTTAGCACGCCGGGCGAAATGCTTAGCGGTATTTCGTCTGTCTTTACGATCTGGGTTCAAATTCCGCCGAGGTCGACTTTGCCTTTCATCCTTTCGTGGTCGATAAATTAAGTACCAGTTACGCACTGGAGTCAATGTAATCGACTTAATCCCTTTGTCCTTTTTTTGTCCCCTCTGTGTTTAGCCCCTTGTGGGCAGTAAAGAAATAAGAAAGGTCGATAAATTAAGTACCAGTTGCGTAGTAACTCTAACCCTAATCGACTGGCCCCTCCCCCCAAATTTCGGGCCTTGTGCGTAGAAGTAGAAAAGAATATATTTAAAAAAATCTTTTCCTTCAAACACTCTTACATCAAAGTCGATGGGAGTAACCATTATTATTACTATATGAAAACTCACGGCTTATATTGCTGGTTGTGATGGAAAGTGTCAGCTGTCCACAGCCAGCAGACTAAGGTGACACTTGTTAACTGATCGTGCTTCAAGAACTCTGCGAAGAATTCTTGCAGTTCCAAGCAATGCTGGTTTTTGGAGGTGTTCTACCTTCGCACTTGCACCGATCTTTTCCAGCCATGTTGGTTTGTTGAGTGCTGATACTTCCAAGCGCACCGATTACTATTTTTTTATTTCTTTATTGCCAACAGAGGACTAAACATAGAGGCAAAAAAACAAGGACGGACAAATGGATTAAGTCGATTTCATCGACCCAGGCAAAGTCGACCTCGGCGGAATTTGAACTTAGAACGTAAAGACGGACGAAATATTGCAAAGAATTTTGTCGCACTAATTACTATTGCCGCACTAATTACTATTGGTATCACGTCTATTCTCTTCATTGACCACAACCTTCGCATTTCCCATTTCAAATCGTCATAGTTGTTTATTTTTTCTTCTTCTTTCACATTGATCCTGTTGTCATCGGGGCAAGCCATGTCGGTTATCTCTCTCTTTTCTTTTACTCTCTTTTACTTGTTTCAGTCATTTGACAGCAGCCATGCTGGAGCACCACCTTTAGTCGAACAAATCGACCCGAAGACTAATTCTTTGTAAGTCTAGTACTTATTCTATCTCTCTTTTGCCGAACCGCTAGGTTACGGGGACGTAAACACACCACTATCGGCTGTCAAGCGATGTTGGGGGGACACACACAGCCACACACACACACACACACACACACACACACACACACACACACACACACACACACAAATATATATATATATATATACGACGGGCTTCTTTCAGTTTCCCTCTACCAAATCCACTCACAAAGCTTTAGTCGGCCCAAGGCTATAGTAGAAGACACTTGTCCAACGTGCCACGCAGTGGGACTGAACCCAGAACCATGTAGTTGGTAAGCAAGCTACTTCATACATGTACTTTTTTTTTTTTCACAACAACGATGTCCGATTTCCGATGTCTGGTTGGATGATCGCACTGCATCGTTGCATCCCACGGGATTTTGAAATTCTCATTTTCGGTGACTCCAAGGCGGTGAGCTGACAGGGTCGTGACCACTCTGACAAAAGTGCTTAGCAGCATTTCGTCCGTCTTTACGTTCTGAGTTAAAATTTCACCGAGGTCGACTTAGCCTTTCATCCTTTCGGGTCGATAAAATAAGTACTAGTTGAACACTGCAGGAGCGGGGATGTAATCGACTTTTCGCCTCCTCCGAAATTGCTGGCCTTGTGTTAAAACTTGAAACCATCATTATTCCACCGAGATCTGTGGAATAATATTATTATTATTTAACAAGGTATTGAGTTGCGCAGCTATTCGTGCATAAAATTCACCAAATCTTTTGATCCCACGGGTATATGGCGTAGTGGTTAAGAGCGTGGGCTACTAACTCCAAGATTCCGAGTTCGATTCCAGGCAATGACCTGAATAATAATAGAGCACAAATATCCATCAATTGTAAATAATGTAAATAATGTACATAATTCCTCATCACTTAAATATAGAGAATTATTATTATTATTATTATTATTATAATTATTATTATTATTATCGTTCAAGTTTGTTTCCATTTCTTTCCGAATGTCTTCCCAACACCTAGGGCAAAGAGACTCACTGTATACATTGGTAGGCAATTAAAACGAGCACACCAAATTGTTCATTTACAAAGTCATGTGATTGAAAAAAAGGGAAGACGGACTGAGGAAAGAAGAAAAAAGAAAAAAATGAAAAAGAAAACAAAGAAAATAAGGAGGAAAAGGAAAGACAATTCACAGCGACACTGCTCTTCTCAATATTTGTGACGTATCAGTTAAGACAATCTTTTGCACTTCCTGCATGGATGGTAATCCAGGGATCATCCTCAAATAAATTTTCAGTTCCTTTTTTGATCATTCCAAGTGCTCCTATAATCACTGGTATTGTAACCATCTTGAGATGTCACATTTTTTTTCGATTTCACTCAGCAAATCTTTATATTTTTTTGAGCTTATCAAATTCTTTTGCCGAGATATTATGGTCACATGGTATGCTCATGTCAATCAATAAACAGACTTTATCGTTTTGGTCTTTCACAACAATATCCGGTTTACTAGCTTTGATGATCCAGTCTGTAAGTACTAGAAAACCCCAACGAATCGTAACAATTTCTCCCTCAGTTATAGCCTCAGGATAGTGAATATACCATTTGTCAGCACTTTTGATTTTATAATACAGACATATTATCCAGTGTAAATATTGGCCAATACTGTCATGTCTGATTTTATACTCTACTGGTGCTAAAACCTTACATCGAAAGATTTAGTAGTCCACTGTTTCAATCTCACCTTACACCGAAAGACTAGGCGGTCCACTGTTTCAGTCTCACCTTACACCTAAAGATTAGATTCGAAAGGAGAAAATCCTCATGAGACTACAATTATATTTTAAGGGTCCATGAAAATCTTCTGCTTTTGATATATTCATCCCAAGAAACAGCTAGGTTTCTTTCTCTAATGTTTCCCATAGTTTAACATGTTTCCAGCCACTGAAACATGGTCTCCCAAAGAATGAATGCTACTGCACACCGACACAAGTAAGTGTGTGTGAAAAACAAAATAGGAATTTTGAAGGAAGTACCTATAAAATTAATTTTTAAACATCAAATGTCTGATGGTGAAGGAAAGTAAAGTGGTAATCAAAGAGTTCCATAGTTTCAAAATGGTTAAGAACCATTGCTCTAGTCGAGAAGCATTAATAACCGTTTACAATTCATCCTGTGTTCTGTTTCTCTTAACCGTACGAGTTAAATGTCTGTTAAGTTGACAGATATAAATATTCAGTGTTCTTGTTTGTTTATTTTCGTATACATATTATTGTCCTGTTCTGAACACCCCCACTCCGCCATTCTGAAGCAAGCGAGTCATTCTGTTGTTAATGTACCGTAATTGCTTTGATCTTCAGTCAAAGGAATTTCTTTCCCTTTCTTGCTTGTATCTTGTCTTATCTATTTTACCTGTTCACCTCGTTTGATATGTCTTTTGTAATTCCTCCATTTTAATCGTGAAGCGACGCAACAATTTCGCCACTCTATCTATCTATCTATCTATCTATCTATCTATCTATCTATCTATCTATCTATCTATCTATCTATCTATCTATCTGTCTGTCTGTCTGTCTGTCTGTCTGGTTGTCTGTCTATCTATCTATCTATCTATCTATCTATCTATCTATCTATCTATCTATCTATCCGCTTCAAGGGTGATTTAACTGCTTTTAGCAGGTCGGAAAGGCCCCTTCGTTGGTTCGTATCCAAAAATGCGAACCAACCTTAATTGTCTTTTCTCGTCTACTTTGAGGAAATAGCCAGCAAAATCGAAGCAGAATAATTTGAGGGAAAAGGGTGGCTGAGATGAAGGCAAACCACAAAGAAAACGTGACTCTCCAGACGACACATTTACGGAACTTTACGAAGAAAGGCGAAATATGCAAACGATTTTAAGATATGTAAAAGATTTAGCTCCAATTTGAAGGTGGAAAAGAAAGGAAAAAAGAAAGCCGTGCAGATATTCTTTTTTTTATTATTTCGACTGTATGTAGAGGAGCATACACAGAGACTGGCGATATATCACGTGAGGTAATGGTCTGTGAACCATGTCAGAGGAAATGGACTGAATCCCCCCTCCCTTTTCCTCCTTCGTTATTTTCGTTCATTTTTACCAGACAATTTTGACGACAGCACGTTCTTTCTTTGCTTTGATCAACTCAGTATAATTACTTTGAAACAGAGCAGAGAAAAGGTGGAGATAAAGAGAGAATAGGAAGAGAGAACGCGGTGAGGTGCGGGGTGAAGGAAGAGTTAGATAGGAACGAGGGAAATAAGAGAGAGAGAGAGAGAGAGAGAGAGAGAGATAGAGAGAGAGAGATAAAACGAGAATGTGAAGAAAGAACAATGAGAAGTTGTACTGAATTCGTTAGTTGATGGTGATTATACGCAGTTGTTTGCTTGTGTTAAGTTCAACCGTTTAAAATCATTGGTTAAATTGTTTTAGTGGACAACTTGGAGACAGTGAAAGGAATAATTGGAAACAAGGAGACACTAATGGAAAAAGAGAAAAAAAAGGGGGGAAATATGAGAATAAATAAATAAATAATAATAATAGTTGAAATAATGATGATGGTAATGATGATGATGATGATGATGATGATGATGATGATGATGATGATAACAAATGAAGAATTTTGTAAAAATATTAATTCGAGTCGACTTCAAAATTGGTTTTGATAGGTGCAAACATGGCTGTGTGGTTAAGAAGCTCGCGCTGCTACCACGTAGTTTCGGGTTCAATACCACAGCAGAGCAACTCGAGCTGGTGTCTTCTACTGTACCTTGTGAACGGATTTGGTAGGCGGAAGAAGCGCTCATGTATACATATACGTACATACATACATACATACATACATGTTTGGGACAGAGGGACACTGTTTCGTTTTCCTGTCTTGTTTTCTTTCCGCCACTACATTCCTTCACGTTACAAATTTAATTTGTCTCCGTGGGAAGAGCCGTTCTAACAATGCGTCCTGCCCTAACTCTTCGAAACGCTTAGTTTTAGAATGGTGGCAGCTGATGAAGGAAATGTTCTCTATGTGGTCTGTGTGTTTTCTGTACTCTGTTTATCATTTTGACCACGTTTTTTTGCAACGTCTTGTACTCAGATATGCATCTATATATACATGTAGATGTAGGTATGCACATACATGTACGTATATATGCATATACTCACATATTATTTGTATTATTATATGATCGAACGCACGCGTCATCCTTGCAAGTAAGTTTTAACTTTAGATACATACATACATACATACAAACAAAAATACCCTGTGGTTGATGTTGAAATTCCAATGAAGGAGCCTTGGATCTCGGTTAGAAACCAATTCCTTCTCTATTGGCAAGAAATCTTGAAATAAAACTGAATAATGACATCCATCCATACATACATCCATACATACATGTTATGACAGTCCAACGATGGTTTAGCTGACCAAAATTTTGAAATCACTGTCTTTTTAAAGAATAATTAATTTGTGCTCCACCACATATACTGAGTAATTAATGTTATATATATATATGTGTGTGTGTGTGTGTGTGTGTGTGTGTGTGTGTGTGTGTGTGTGTGTGTGTGTGTGTGAACTGAAATAGTAGCAGAATCACTGTTATTGTTTTTGCTCCGTGGATTTTAAACTATGCGAAATCATTTCGAATGTCTTTTATTTTGAAGTTCGTGAATGAATTCATCTGACGACAACGGTTTCTTTACAATGATGTAATGTTTTCATTAATCAATTAAAGGAGTCGTTAGAAACGGCCGTAATGGATTGACAACTGTACCTCTGCTGTTACTCACCTGTCTCAGAATCTGCCCTTCGTACATATTATGGACCGTATATTTTATATAATGTACATGTCTGAATAGCTCAAGAGCGGATTTCTTCACTCAGCTGGGACACATTGTCTACATACACTGCGTGAATACCATTCGGCCGGTACGTATGTACCAAGTTTAATATTTACATAATATGTGTGTATATTATTCCAACCTAGCGAGGTGCCCCCAGTTTCAGCACCTAATTCAGCTGAATCTTACAATATATACATACATACATACATACATATATATATATATATATATATATATATATATATATATATATATATATATATATATATATATATATATATATATATATATATATATATATATATATATTATGGACCGTATATTTTATATAATGTACTTGTCTCTTTTTTATTCTCTTCCTCTGTGTTTATTTCCTCTTATTCCTTTCTGTGGAAGAGCGTAGGCTCGAAACGTAAAATACTTTTTCATTTTTCCGAGCGTCAAACTATTACACCTGCTTTTTCTTCATTCACCTGTTTTCGTCTCTGTCTGTCTGTCTGTCTGTCTGCCTGTCTGTTTCTCTCTCTCTCTCTTTGAAACGCTTAGTTTTAGAATGGTGGCAGCTAATGAAGGAAATGTTCTCTATGTGGCCTGTATGTTTTCTGTACTCTGTTTATCATTTTGTCTACGTTTTGTTGTAACGTCCTGTACCCAGATATACATGTAGATGTAGGTATGTACATACGTGTACGTATATATGCATATACTCACATATTATTTGTATATATATATATATATATATATATATATATATATATACAAATAATATATGAGTATATGCATATATACGTACATTTGTATATATATATATATTATATATACGTATTATTTGTATATATATATATATATATATATATATATATATATATATATATACATATATACATACAAATAATATATGAGTATATGCATATATACGTACATGTATGTACATACCTACATCTACATGTATATATAGATGCATATCTGGGTACAGGACATATATATATATATATATATATATATATGGTTAACTCAGCCTGAAGAACTAGGTTCCCGTCAGAAACCTACAAACCATAAGTTGCTTGGGGTCCGAATCAAACTGGTGTGCATTTAAGTTTGTCTCTCATACCGCTTAACTGCTGCTGGTTTGTTTACATCCCGTACATTAGCGGTTCGTTGGCAGAGACAGAAAAAATAACTACAAGACTGAAAGAAATAAGAAATGGAGTTGATTTCTTCAACTAAAACTTTCATACTTAACTGTACGGGTCTTATGCAAAAGGCGTCTTTGGGAAATATTTTAATCTTATGCGTAGTGGTAACATTCACTGGAATCATTAAAAAGTTTAAAGTACAACGAATTGTTTGGTGATGAAGTTGGTCGTGATGGTGGTCTTTGTAGGGATGGTGTTAGTGGTGGTGGTGATGGCGATAGTGATGGTTGAGGAGATGGCGTTGGTGACGGTGATGATGGAGTTGGAGTAAGAGGTAGCAACTCACTGGATGAGCGTGTGGTGGTGGTGGTGGTCAAGAGAGTGGTGGCGGTGGAGAGAGTGGTGATGGTGGTGGTCTAGAGACTGGTGGTGGTCAAGAGAGTGGTGGCGGTGGAGAGATTGGTGGCGGTGGAGAGAGTGGTGATGGTGGAGTGAAGGGTGACGATAGGGAAGGTGGTGGTGGTGAGAGGAAGAGAGAAGAAAGGGAGAAAGCGAGGGGGTGAGAGAGAAAGTGAGAGAGAAAGAGGGAGAGAGAGAGAAAGTGAGAGAGAAAGAGGGAGAGAGAGAGAAAGTGAGATTAAGAGGGTGAAAAGGAGAAATAGAGGAACAGAAAGATGAAGAGCGAGAAAGGGGGAGAGAGAGAAAGGGGGAGAGATAAAAGGAGAGAGAGAGTGAGCGAGTGAGAAAGAGAAGAGAGTGAGAGAAAAAGAGAGAGAGAGAGAGAGACTGGGAGAGAGTCGAGGTGAGAAAGAAATGGTACCACATTACCATCACCGTCCCCACCCCCACTTATACTACCACCGCCACCAACACTACAACAACTACTATAACATCCTAATTACCAGCCGACCTTACATATAAGCAACATCCAGCACCACTACTACCACCGCTACTACTACTACTACTACCACCACCGCTACTACTACCACTACCACCTCTTCTACTACTACTACTACTACTACTACTACTACTACTACTACAACTACTACTACCACCACCACCACCACCACCACTACTACTACTACTACTACTACAAGCGCCGCAGTTATCTCTATCTGTCAAATGCCCAGTGCCTCAAACATTACCCCTCTTCTCTTTCGTCCCTTCCACCGCCGCCGCCGCCACCGCCACCACTTCCACCTAATGCATCTAGCCACCCCCGACACAATCGGCATTATTTACACACCCTTGATGAAGACGACGCCGATCAACACCGCCATTAATACATCTTCGCTCCACCCGGCCACCTGATTCCAACCACCACCACCAACAACAACAATAGCAACAACATAATTTCATAAAGCAATAAGAACACCAAGGTCCCCCCCACCCTCCCCATTGTTAATCACCCCTCTTAATACCTCTACCACCACCACCACCACCACCACCATCTTATAATGTGTACCCCGCCTATTTCGTGCCACTTTGCTAATGACCACCACTATCAAAACTTTCGCTGCCCACCGACACCGACGCCAAACTCCACCACGACCACCACTGCCACCTGTACCACCGCTATCACCATCGCTACCCCAATTCTATATTGTCCTCTCCTGCTTCGCCACCCTCATTGCTAATCACCGTCCCTCTCAGTAATACCTCCACACCCGACGACGCCAGCACCACCCCTGCAGCCGCCGCCTCCACCACGACAACGACGACAAATACACCACCACCACCACCACCACCGCCGCCACTACCAACACCACCACCACCACCACCGCCGCCGCCGCCGCCACAACCAACACCACTATCAACACCACCGCCGCCACCACCACCACCACCACCACCACCACCATCAATCACCACTACCACCACCACAACCATCACCACCACCACCACCACAATCACCACCACCACCGCCGCCACTACCAACACCACCGCTGCCACCGCCACCGCCACCACCACCACCACCACCACCACCATCAATCACCACTACCGCCGCCACCACTACCACTGCCACCATTTTATAATAGCCCCAGACCTCACCCTCAATTGCTAATTAATAAATAATACCTCCACAACGAAAGACGCCAATCTACCCCACCCCCACCGATCACGCCCTCCTCCCCCGCACCCTATAACGACCTATGCCGCTACTTAACAGCAGAGTGACCCAAAGTGTACCCAGATCCCCCTTATCTGTTGCCGGGAGACAGAGAGGAGATAATCTGGGTTAAGTCTGCAGGAACCTGGAGCCGAACCGCTCCGCCAGACACGGCTGATGCCAAGTCTAATAAACCAATCTTCATTTTATAGGCAGCCTCTTAACCGTACAGAAAGGATTTCCGTGTTTTGGTGGGGTTTCAAAAATTAAAGGGAGTTCTGGCAATAATGATATACATCACTTGATACATGGACACACGCACACACACACACACACGCACATGCACACACACAAACACACACACGCACACACACACAAACACGCATACACACACTGAATAGGAGCACTCCGTCGGTTAGCGACGGCGTTAGCGATACGATCAACGGAACAGCCTGCTCGTGAAATGAACGTGCAAGTGGTTGAGTACTCCACAGACACATGTACCCACGACGTAGTTCTCAGGGAGACTCAGCGTGACACAGAATGTGACAAGGCCGGCCCTTTGAAATACAGGTACTACTCATTTTTGCCAGCTGAGTGGACTGGAGCAACGTGAAATAAAGTGTCTTGCTCAAGGACACAATGCATCACCGGGAGTTGAACTCACGACCTTACGATAGTGAGCCGAATGCCCTGACCACTCAGCCACGCGCCTTCACACACAGAAACACATAAGCACACACACACACTCAGACAGAAACAGAAATACAGAAACACGCACACACGCACACACACGCGCGAACATATGTACACACATTGTTTACGTAGACGTGTATACTTATATAAGTGTGTACGAATGTGTATATATATATGTGTGTGTGTGTCAGTGTTTGTCTCCCACTACCGATTTACAACCGGTGTCAGTGTGTTTACGTCCCCGCAATTTAACGGTTCGGGAAAAGAGACCAATCAATGACGTACCAGGTTTAAATATGTACTGAAGTCGATTCATTAGACTAAAAAATTCTTCAAGGTGGTGCCCCAACATGGCCACAGTCTAATTACTGAAACAAAAGAGAAAAAATATGTGTAATATAATTAATTAGGCGCAGGAGTGGCTGTGTGGGAAGAAACTTGCTTCCCAACCACATGGTTCCGGGTTCAGTCCTACTGTGTGACACTTTGGGCAGGTGTCGTCTACTATAGCCACGGGCTGACCAAAGTTTTGTGAATGGATTTGGTAGACGGAAACTGAAAGAAGCCCGTTGCGTGTGTATATATATATATATATATGGGAAAATTTACGAAAAAAAAACAACAAACGAAGACAGGTGGTGTAAACAACAAATGGATGTATTAGTATAACGCTCGGGAATAGAGAAAGTCTTTGACGTTTCGAGCCTACGCTCTTCAACTGAAAGGAACACGGAAAGAAACAAGAACAAAATGTAAATGTAGTGGTCAGCGATCTATCATGGCGAATATATATATATATATATATATATATATATATATATGTGTGTGTGTGTGTGTGTGTGTGTGTGTGTGTGTGTGTGTGTGTGTGTATATGTGTGTGTGTTTATTTATATGTCTGTGTTTGTTCCCCCACCATTGCTCGACAACCGATGTTGGTGTATTTACGTCCCCGTAACATTAGTGGTTCGGCGAAACACACCGATAGAATAAATACTAGGTTTACAAAGAATAAGTCTTGTAGTCGATTTGTTCGACTTGAGGCGGTGCTCCAGCATGGCTGCAATAAAATTACTGAAACATGTAAAAGAATAAAAGAATTAATTAAGATCCCTTCATGGCGATCGGAACGGGAGGCTGTCCTCTCAATCAATACACTTCTGTGGATATATGGATGACGGACTCTAGTGATGAAGTTATTCCACGCTTTCCCATCCATGGCATTGGCCTTAGCATGCTCGTGGTGGAGGCGTTGCAACTTTAGAGTCTTCTTCAATTTGTTTCGCCCATGTCTTCTTTGGTGCGCTGTACTGAAATTCTCCAGTGGGTGGGATCGCTTTCCCACAAATGTTAGTGTGGTAGTCTTTCGGTGCTCGTACTACAGACGTGGTCAAACCACTGTAGCCTGCACAGCCGGATTTGGTCTTGAATGGTTGGCTGCTGCGCTGGCATTGTTCTCAGATGCTGCTGTTTGAGATTCGGTCGTATAGCGACAACAAGGATCTGAGGAAGACACCGCGTTTGGAACACCTCGAGCTTGATCAAGTCCTGCTCGAGGAAGTGGTCCATAGCAGCTATTGTCAAATGTCGCCACGAAACAGGAGGTAGGGGCCAAAAACTTATACAATACAATTCGTATATATAATAGTACGGAAGATGGAAATATTAATTTAGAAATAATACATTGCTAAATCTCTCAGAGAGATTTATGCAGTAGTGATACGATGAAGTAGTTGTATGCTGTCAACTTAATGTGACAGTCCCCTGTTGGTTAGACCTAGGAAGCTGCACCGCTTCCTGTCGGCCTTGACACATTTCCTGTGTCCTTATGTTTACAAGGGGGAGACAAGCACCTCCACCCAGCTAAGCCTGCATCCAGAGACATGTTTCTGAGTCTTTGCTCGTCATCAGTGTGGAGTAGCATGACCTGCTAGTGGAAGATGCCTGTCAAGCTCTTGTGAACATATAATAATTCTAATGAGAGATTTAGAAATGTATTATTTCTAAATTTGAAATCAGTGAATGTATTTCACTAGAATTTATATTGTCCTCGGTGCATCTTCCTAGGTCTAACCAACAGTAGTATTATTCCCTTCAGGGGACTGTCACATTAAGTTGACAGCATACAACTACTTCATGGAAATATAAATTAGAATAATATAGATTTCAAATTTTGGCACACGACAAGCAATTTCGGAGGAGGTAAGTCGATGACATCACCCCTGTGTCCAACTGATACTTATTTTATCGAACCCTGAAAAGATGAAAGGCAAAGACGACGTCGGTGGAATTTGAACTCAGAACGTAAAGACGGATGAAATGTTGCTCAGCATTTTGCCCAGTTTGCTAACGATTCTGCCAGGTCGTCGCTTTATAAGTTACAGTAATATAAAAGACAAACTCATCCTTAATATAATGCACACACACACATACATTGCATACGCAAATACACACACATAATTATCTAAATGTCCCCTCAGTTTTTGTCTGCAAAATTTCCACATAATGGTCGCCAGCCAAATTTCTACACAGTTTCTGTCCAAAAAACTCAGCTTCTGTCTATT
Source organism: Octopus bimaculoides (assembly GCF_046866305.1). Lineage (NCBI taxonomy): Eukaryota > Metazoa > Mollusca > Cephalopoda > Octopoda > Octopodidae > Octopus > Octopus bimaculoides. Next base: position 2,404,004 of record NC_142928.1, on the reverse strand, counting down.
AAATCTCCACACAGTTTCCGCCTTTGTTCATCAAATTTCCTCAGTTTCCGAACACCAAAATTCTCCCACAACTGGTTGGTCGACAGAGAGAGATACAATTACAGAAGACAGCTAAGTGCTGTGCAGTGTGGCTCTAACGCGAAATAAGGGGATTGCAAAGCGAACTTCACGAACACACAAACACCACTACGGCCAGTAGATTGATCATATGTGTAGTGAAATGCAGTCCAGCCATGACCATCTGAACGTTTTACGTCTAGCACAGTGCATTTCAACTACTTTGTACAATGTCATCATCTTATTATTTTAAAGTTGGATATTATTTGAGTGAGCATTTTCTACTATTTTTAGTAAGTACAACGACCACGTAGAGGCTCCCTCGTATGATATTAGTAAGGTGGTTTCTCGATATTTCTTACTATTGGAGTGTTGAATAGTTCGTTGGTAAAATAAAGAAGTGGTATTGAACCAGTGCGTGTGGTTATTTTAATTTTAATTGGCGTAACGACCCTCTCTAGACACAACAAAGAATAAGTACAAATCTATCTCAAATGACATTGTTGCAATTGAAAATTTGATGGATACTTTTGATAAGAGTTCGCTCCCCTGTTTGTAATATATATCAGGTGCAGATTGCATCGATTAATCAGCTGGTGATTGCAAACCGAACTTCACCACCACACAAACACAACTACGGCCAGTAGATCGATCACATGTGTAGATAAATGCAATCCAGGATTGACCATCTCAACTTTTTACTTTCAGCGCAGTGTATTTCAACTACGCAGTGTGCAATGTTATCTTGTTATTTAAAGTTCAATATTATTTGAGCCAGATTTTTCTACTATTTTTAGTAAGTACAACGACCACGTTGTGGGACAACGACCACGTAGGGGCACAACGACCACGTAGAGGCACAACGACCACGTAGAGACACAATGACCACGTAGAGGCACAACGACCACGTAGAGGCACAACGACCACGTAGAGGCACAACGACCACGTAGAGGCACAACGGCCACGTAGAGGCACAACGACCACGTAGAGGCACAACGACCACGTAGAGGCACAACGACCACGTAGAGGCACAACGACCACGTAGAGGCACAACGACCACGTAGAGACACAACGACCACGTAGAGACACAATGACCACGTAGAGGCACAACGGCCACGTAGAGGCACAACGACCACGTAGAGGCACAACGACCACGTAGAGGCACAACGACCACGTAGAGGCACAAAGACCACGTAGAGGCACAACGACCACGTAGAGGCACAACGGCCACGTAGAGGCACAACGACCACGTAGAGGCACAACGACCACGTAGAGGCACAACGACCACGTAGAGGCACAACGGCCACGTAGAGGCACAACGACCACGTAGAGGCACAACGACCACGTAGAGGCACAACGGCCACGTAGAGGCACAACGGCCACGTAGAGGCACAACGACCACGTAGAGGCACAACGACCACGTAGAGGCACAACGGCCACGTAGAGGCACAACGGCCACGTAGAGGCACAACGACCACGTAGAGGCACAACGGCCACGTAGAGGCACGACCACGTAGAGGCACAACGACCACGTAGAGGCACAACGGCCACGTAGAGGCACAACGACCACGTAGAGGCACAACGGCCACGTAGAGGCACAACGACCACGTAGAGGCACAACGACCACGTAGAGGCACAACGGCCACGTAGAGGCACAACGGCCACGTAGAGGCACAACGACCACGTAGAGGCACAACGACCACGTAGAGGCACAACGGCCACGTAGAGGCACAACGGCCACGTAGAGGCACAACGACCACGTAGAGGCACAACGACCACGTAGAGGCACAACGACCACGTAGAGGCACAACGGCCACGTAGAGGCACAACGACCACGTAGAGGCACAACGACCACGTAGAGGCACAGCGGCCACGTAGATGTCGGTAAGGTGGTTCCTCTGTGTTTTGGAGTGTTTTGGATGCAATAATGAAGGCGTTCACAGTAAGAACTTGATTGCGGACAATCACCACGAGCACAACACAGCGATAAAACAACAACAACAACAACAACAACAACTAGAACAACTACGACGACGACGACGATAACAACTCCAACAACAACAGCAACAACAAAAGCAACAGTAACATCAATACTTCCAAAATAAGCGAGAAGACCAACAGTCTGCTTAGGATGCGGCAGAAGTGGCGACGTGAATGGAGTCGATGGGAACTCGGTGACTAATGACAGAATGCAAAAGATTAGGAGAAACTTTACACTCAAATATGGCTTTCCCTAAAAACACACACACACACGCACGCACACACACACGCACACTCTTTCACACACACACTCACACACTCACACACGTACACACACACACTCACACACACACAAAACACGCAAACATTGACATATATGTTACATACACATTTATACATGTCATACATACACATTCTCATACATGTACAGATATACAGATACATTTAAGTGTGTTTATATATATGTAGACACACACACACACACACACACACACACACACACACGCACGCACTAACACGCACACATATACACAGACATAGGAATACAGACCACACTCACGCACACAAACATCCTGGACGAACCATTTAAGTACACAGAGAAATCTATTCAGCGACCTGGTCACTAACCATTCCACCGCAATTGTGCTTGTAAAACAAGCAAATTGCGGTATGTATGTGTGTATGTATGTGTGTATGTGTGTATGTGTGTATGTGTGTATGTATGCGTGTGTGTGTGTATGTGTGTATGTATGTATGTATGTATGTATGTATGTATGTAGATATATATGTTTGTATACATGTAGGTATGTATGTATGTATGCATGCATGTATGCATGTATGTATGTATGCATGTAGGTTTGTATGTTTGTATGCATGTAGGTATGTATGCATGTATGTATGCATGCATGTATGCATGTATGTATGTATGTATGCATGTAGGTATGTATGTTTGTATGCATGTAGGTATGTATGCATGTATGCATGCATGTATGTATATATATGTATATATGCATGCCTATGTATGTATGTATGTATGTATGTATGTACATAAACTTTTATCAACCAAAGCCTAAAAATACTTTGTGTTTTATGATAAAATAAATAACGGACAAAAATATATATATGCCGCTCTCGATAGAGATATCAAAATGATGCTCTGGCTTATGAAAGAACCAGAAAGAAGTACGGTGCAACTGATTAAGAAGTGAGTTAGCTTATGTGAGATGACGTTCGGTCTGCGGAGTACCACCGATCGCTTTTTCCCGTTGAGACAACTAGAGAAGTGTTTTTAGCTAAGTGCAAGCCACCATTCGTTGATACAGTGAATGCTTTTGACAAAGTATTACACAATGTAGTCTAGTGATCGCTGCGTGAATTAGCAGTAGATGAATGACTAATGAAATCGTTGAAAGTCGTGTACAAAGATAATGTCAGGAAAGGAGTAGTTGGTTTATGAGTTCAGTGAGGAATTTAACATGCAACGAGGAATTTAGCATGAGGGTTTGGTCTCAGCATTCCACTCACTCTTCCAGGCCATAAAAACGGAGTTTAAAACTGTCTGTGGGAACTTCTGCATATTGGCAACCTAGTTCTCATCGCTAAAAGGCAAGAATCTAAAATGTAGAAGCAAAACACAGAATCAGGAGGTCTCAAAGTAAACTTAGCAATGACAAAAGTTTCAGTTAGCCAGAAAAGACAGCAGGAATTTACAATAATTTTTAATGAGTGGCCATACATTGTATGTAGAGGAAGGGTAGTTATGGACACGGTGAACTAAGGTGAACTGAGGTTGAACTGAAGGTGTATTGGGATGAAGAATAAAAAAATGTCTGACAGGCACAGGAGTGGCTGTGTGGTAAGTAGCTTGCTTACCAACCACATGGTTCTGGGTTCAGTCCAACTGCGTGGCACCTTGGGCAAGTGTCTTCTACTATAGCCTCGGGCCGACCAAAGCCTTGTGAGTGGATTTGGTAGACGGAAACTGAAAGAAGCCCGTCGTATATATGTATATATATGTATATATATATGTGTGTGTGTATATGTCTGTGTGTCTGTGTTTGTTCCCCCAACATCGCTTGACAACCGATGGTGGTGTGTTCACGTCCCCGTAACTTAGCGGTTCGGCAAAAGAGACCGATAGAATAAGTACTAGGCTTACAAAGAATAAGTCCTGGGGTCGATTTGCACGACTAAAGGCGGTGCTCCAGCATGGCCGTAGTCAAATGACTGAAACAAGTAAAAGAGTAAAAGAGTAAAGAGAGAGAAAGTAGATTTCGTCTCGAGCAGATGGTGAGGAATACGTTGCAGTCAGCAAGAAATGGATTCTTTCTGCAAGAAAAGACTTGGTTGGATGATTCTTGGAAACGAAGGAGGACTTTGCTTAGTTGAAAAATTTTGGTACTGAATGCGAAGAATGTGAAAAGACTGGAAAGAAACGAGGTGCGCATGCACCACTGGATGTTTCCATGGTGTACATAAACGAAAATGTACAGATGAACTGAAAGGAAAACGGGGGAATGTTATGTAGTGCACGAGAGAGGAGACTGCTCTGGAATGAGGATATGACGTATGTCGAAGGTGATAGTTGGGTAAAGTAGTGCCAGACGACCAAAGTGGAAATATTTTGTGAAAGAGGAAGACCGTGGATGATAGGAGAAGGAGTGTAGACGGATCTCATGATGCTAAAACTCATAAAGGAAATGACAAGAAACAGTAAAAAAAGTGGTCTGCCAACAGTATAAACTAGAGGTTACTTAATATGAGTTGCGCGCTCTCTGAAGATTTGACAATACAATCTACCGAGATGTTCTCACGTTTTTCTCATTAATCAAATGTAAGAGACGCAAATAAATAATTTATGAGGACAGTCTTTTCTTTTGTTTTGCCTTACATATAAAGATACATACATACACACACACACACACACACACACACACACACACACACACGCGCGCATACACACACACACACACACACACATATATATATATATATATATAACAAACGATGGTTAGGTATCATTTCACTTCTCTCGGAACCTGCACCACGCGTGCTCTAAAGTATATTGTGGGTCGTATATTGAATATAATGTATGTTTCTGGATTTACTCAAGGGCTGATAATATATTCAGTTGGGTTCAATTAATTGTATACATAGCCTTAATATCTTTGTGCCTCTACTGCCGTAGCAATGGTTCTATTTGTCTATAGTTGCTCTATATGCATTTTAATTTTAACTCGAATCTTTATATATATATATATATATATATATATATATATATATATATATATATATATATATATATATATATATATATATATATATATATATATATGTATATATATATATATATATGTATATATATGTATATATATATATATATATATATATATATATATATATATATATATATATATATATATATATATATATATATATATATATATATATATATATATATATATATATATATATATATATATATATATATATATATATATATATATATATATATATATATATATTACACTCACACACACATATTATAGTGGCTATGTGGTAAGAGGCTTGCTTGATAACCACATGGTTCTGGGTTCAGTCCCACTGTGTGGCACATCGGGCAAGTGTCTTCTACTATAGCTTCGGGACGACCAAAGCCTTGTCAGTGGATTTGGTAGAGGGAAACTGAAAGAAGCCCATCGTATATATATATATATATATATATATATATATATATATATATATATATATATATACACATATATATATACATAAATATACATACATGTATATATATATATATACACACACACACACACACACACACACACACACACACACACACACACATATATATATATATATATGTATATATCTGTGTGCGTCTTTGTGTCTGCGTTCTCCCAACACCGGTTGTCAAACGGTGTTGGAGTGTTTACGTCCCCGTAATCTGGTTGTATGGCAAAAAAATCCTGTTGTCGATTCACTCAGTTAAAATCCTTCAAGGCGGTGCTCTGGCATGACCGCACTCAGACGACTGTATGTGTGTGCATGTATATGTATGTATGCGTATGTATGTATATACATATATATATATATATATATATATATAAGCTTAAGAACCCTTCACATGATCAGAGGTTTGGGGATATCCTTACCGAGAAATTTGATGATAGGGAGGAGGAGCTACAGTCCTGTGACATAGAAGGCAGCTGGGAATTCCTGCGAGACAGCTTGCTGAGTGCCACAGACCAAATCTGTGGCTGGTGCAAAGTTCCTTCAGAACCTAGGGTAACATGGTGGTGGAACAATACTGTAGTCAGGGCCACTGGAACAAAGAAACAGGTTTGGAAGGCCTGAAAGAGTGGGGGTAGCAGGAGAATGCATCAAATAGCCAAAAGGGTGCCAATGTTCAACGACGTGAAGACCAAAGAATTGAAATATTTCGGATTGCAAGATAGTGCGTGAGAGAAAACCGTGATGTCATAGGAGAGAAATTTGTCTGCATGGATGATGGTGCACTTGCATTTAATGATTCTACAAAGAGGCTTGGAGATGCTATTATGAAAGACAGCTGAATGTAGGGAATGAATGATAGGAAGAGAGTCTGCCAAAGGTTGACCCAATTGAGGGACCAGCTACCCGAATTGAAAGTACGCGGGTAGATATTAAGGATACGAAGATAAGGAAAGCACCTGGTCCATCAGGCATCACCGCTGAGATGCTTAAAATGTCGGGCAGTGTGGGTTATGGTCTTGTCACCTACATCGTAAATCAGGTAGTTCATGATGGAGTCATACCCAATGACTATAGTCGGCTGCTACAAGGGTAAAGGTGATGCTTTAGACAGAGATAACTACAGGGGTTTCAAATTATTGGATCAGGTGATAAAAGTTATAGAAAGGGTCATAGCCCAACTAATTAGGGAGAGAGTTAGCCAAGATGAGATGCAGTTTGATTATGAAAGGGCCAATCAACAGAAACTGGTGACACCAAGCGAGAAGAAGAAGAAGAAGAAGAAGAAGAAGAAGAAGAAGAAGAAGAAGAAGAAGAAGAACAACAACAACAACAACAACAACAACAACAACAACCTCACCTACAAACGCAACAACAGCAATTATAACGTCTACAATCTTATGAGCGTTGCTAAAGGAAAAATGGCGTAAACGTACGAAACCTTTAAGGCGGGGTGAGCTGGCAGAAACGTTGGCACGCCGGGCGAAATGCTTAGCGGTATTTCATCTGTCTTTACGTTCTGAGTTCAAATCCCGCCGGAGTCCACTTTGCCTTTCATCCTTTCGAGGTCGATAAACTAAGTACCAGTTGCGTACTGAGGTCGATCTAATTGACTTGCTCCCTCCCCAAAAATTTCGGGCCTTGTGCCTAGAGTAGAAAAGAATATACGAAACCTTTGCAAATATTTGTCAGTTATTATCAGTTCCTTGAAGTCGCGCTGGCCGCCCTAATATAATTCTACTCTGTTTTTTTTTTCCCCAACCTACATTCGCACGCTCTCCCCGACCGTCACCATCATCACTTCACCTCCACCGCCATCAAAACTACTACCACCACAAGCGTTACTACCACCATCACCACCACCTCTAGCTACTATTACATTCTTATATCTCTTGTTAAATATTTTGGAAGCTGTATCAATCAACAAGTCTCAAATTTTAGCAAACGAGGAACACCCACGACAAAAATAAGAAAATTGATTTACAACTGAATTTAGGAAATATTTCATCTTAAAGAATTCCTCTCCAAAAGTTTCCAATGCCGATTCTTCTATAATTTAATTTATACATTATTGCTACCTTCTCAAGGCGGCGAGCTGGCAGAATTGTTAGCACGCCGGGCGAAATGCTTAGCGGTATATCGCCTGTCTTTATGCTCTGAGTTCAAATTCCGCCGAGGTCGACTTTTGCCTTTCATCCTTTTGGGGTTGATAAATTAAGTACCAGTTATGCACTGGGGTCAATGTAATCGACTTAATTCGTCTGTCTGTCATTGTTTGTCACCTCTATGTTTAGCCCCTTGTGGGCAGTAAAGAAATAAGAAACGTTAGCTCGTCGGGCGAAATACTTAGCAGTATTTTGTCTGTCTTTACATGCGGAGTTCAAATTCCGCCGAGGTCGACTTTGCCTCTCATCATTTCAGGGGTCGACAAATTAAGTACCAGTTGTGTACTGGAATCGATCTAATCGACTGGCCCCCTCCCAAGACATTTCGGGTCTTGTGCCTAAAGTAGAAAATAATTTATACATTATTGTTTCCTTCTCGAAGCTGTGTGTCTTAGTCACGGGAAGGGAAAAAAGACAACAGTCACTAATGACCCTTTCTAGGGTCTCCTCTAGTATTCACCCTATCCTGCAAGCGCCGTCTGTGTTGGTTGGGATATGTCGTAAGACGCCCGATAAATAGACTCGCCAACCAAGTTTTCAACTGGAACCCTCAAATGGCAACGGAGCAGGGCATGTCGCAAGACGAACCGGCATCAAATGTTCGATAGAGACCTCCAGCTGGTAAAACTACGACGAAACGATGCACTGAGGGTCGTTGCTGACCGGCCCTTCTGGAGTACTTTAACAGCCTCGTGTGGGAGCATCTAAGTTTAAGTAAATCCAAACAGTATCAATCCATCATCATCCTCATCCCCACCACTAACACCATCACCACCACCACCACTGCCACCATCATCATCATCATCACCATCATCATCATCCTCATCCCCCCCATCATTATTAACACGTGCTTATATACACGACGAAATCCTTATGAGAGATTCTCTCAAAGTAAATAATGCAGTATTCCGTGTTCTAACACAGTGGTTCCCAAACTGGGTAGAAAGATCCAGCGGGGCGTTGAAAAAATGTGGGATGATAATGGGGTGGCTGAAATGGGGTGGCTGAAATGGGGTGATAGTTGTAAGGAAAAGCATATTAATAGGTTAATTGGGTTTTAGTTTTATATGTGAAATACAGTTGGTTTGAATTTGCTGCAGAAAGTGGTTTATATTTGTGGTGGGGAGGGTGTTGTAGGGGCGCTAGGAATTTGGCCTGGGTGCCAAGGGGCGGCAGCTTGGAAAAGTTTGGGAATTATTGTTCTAGTACAACAACCACGTTAAGTTGGAGATCAAGATTACTGTTTTATATTAATACTGCTTCGGTCGCTGTTAATTCTGTATTTTAGCTTTGCCGAAATATATGAAAACCTTAACATTTTTCAGGAATAAGCAAGTGGTCACGTGAGAGATAGGCTGAGAGAGAGATGGGGAGAGGAAGACAGAGAAAGAGAGAGGAAGACAGAGAGAGAAAGGGAGGGAGGAAGAAACGGAGAAAGAGAGAGAGATAGAGGAGAGAGAGGAAGAGAGAGAGACATGGGAGAGGAAGACAGAGAAAGAGAGAGTAAGACACAGAGAGAGAGAGAGGGAGAGAGGAAGAAACGGAGAGAAAGAGAGAGAGATAGAGGAGAGAGAGGAAGATAGAGAAGAGAGAGAGAGAGAGGGATAGAGAGAGAGAGAGGAAAAGAGAGAGAGAGAGAGACTCAAGTGAAGTGACCCACTTGTAAATTTGTGAATTTATTTTTTGTGTTGGTCACAGATTTTTTAAAAAAATAACAATGCCAAGAACAACAACATTAGCAGGAAGAAGAAGAAGAAGAAGAACAACAACAACAACAACAACAACAACAACAATGGTAACACTAGCAATAACAATAGCAGCAGCAGCAGCAGCAACGGTATCGATGATAATACCAACAACAACAACAACATTATCAACAACACCATTAGCAGCAACAATATTAACAACAACAGCAATAACAACCATCACCACCACCACCACCACCACGACCATCATAACACCAGCAACAACAACAACAACAACAACAACAACAACAACAGCAGCAGCAACAACAATAGCATCGGGAACAATAGTAGCAACAACGGTAATAATGATAATAATAATAATAATAATAATAATAATAATAATAATAATAATAATAATAACAACGAAAAGAACAACAACAGCGACACCATGAACAAAGACTTAACAATTCCATAAAAAGAAATCGAGAAAAGAAAACCAAAAAAAACCCCAAAAAAGGAAAGAGTTGTTTTAAGTGTTTCTTTGACAGCTTTTCTCGTCCGCCGATCCATTTCTCCGCCATTTGCAGCTTTCTCTGTTGTTGTTGTTGGTGGTGGTGTTGTTGGTGTTGATGCATTTTTGGCTTTCAAGAGATGAAGATATTGAAAATAATTTTATGCAAATGTAATTTCCATTGAAATTCCTCTTTGGAACAACAACAACAACATCAACAACAACATCCACAGCGACAGTACAAACACAAACATAGGAAACAAAAAAGAAACATGGAGCTTCTTAAAGGAAAACAATGGCTGCGAATGCAGTAGTAGTAGTAGTAGTAGTAGTGGTGGTAGTGGTCGTAGTAGTGGTGGTGGTAGTGGTAGTAGTATTAGTGGTGGTGGTGGTGGTGGTGATGGTAGTAGTAGTGATAGTGGTAGTGGTAGTAGTAGTAGTTGTGGTAGTAGCAGTGGTGTTAGTGGAGATGGTGGGGGTGGTGGTAGTATTAGTCGTGTTGGTGTTGGGTGGTGGACTGAACCACGTGGTCTCAAACCACGTGGTCTCAAATCGACCTTCTTAACCACGTATTCGTGCCTACGCCTATATATTCTTTTCTACTCTAGGCACAAGGTCTGAAATTTGGGGGGAGGGAGGCCAATCGATTAAATCGACCCCAATGTGTAACTGGTACTTAATTTATCGACCCCGAAAGGATGAAAGGCAAAGTCGACCTCGGCGGAATTTGAACTCAGGACGTAGTGGAAGACAAGATGCCTGCGCCTATATATTGCGATTATTTTTTGTATTTTCATTCTTTATTTTCTGCTTATAAGGCGATGAGCCGGCAGAATCGTTAGCACACCGGGCGAAACGCTTAGCGGCATTTCCTCCGTCGCTACGTTCTGAGTTCAAATTCCACTGAGGTCAACTTTGCATTTCATCATTTCGGGGTCGATAAATTAAGTACCAGTTACGCACTGGAGTCGATGTAATCGACTAGTCCCCTCCTCACAAATCTGAGGCCTTGTGCCTCCAGTAGAAAGGATTATTTATTTTCTGTGCCCCAGCATGGCCACAGCTTTCAGCTGAAACTGATAAAAAAGAAGACAGAATCGTTAGAGCACCGGGCGAAATGCTTAGTGGTATTTCGTCCGTCGCTACATTCTGAGTTCAAATTCCTTCGAGGTCAAATCTGCTTTTTATCCTTTCGGGGTCGACAAACTATGTACCAGTTGAGTACTGGAGTTGATGCGATCGACTGTCCCCTTCCCCACAAAATCCAGGACGTGTGCCTGTCTATTGTAGAAAGGATAATTTACTTTCTATTTGCCGTGAATGACAGTTTGGTGTTAAACCGGAAGACAGATTCCACTTGGCGAATACTTTGAACTTCCGGTTTTAAAACTACGGTTTTATCCCAAACGACTTCCTGTCAGAGTCTAATTCTTTAGAACTAAAATCTTGTATTATAACTGTTGGAACAAAAGTCGATATTATAGCCATCGAAGATGAAGTCTCTTTTTCCTTTTTTGTTTTCTTAAAGCAATTGGAACGAAAGTTATTGGTTTCAAATTGTAGTCAGATTTAGTTTGTTCATGTGAAACTTGTTTTTCTTTCTCCTTATTCGAAGTGTAGGCCACTAAAGGAAGTGGTTGAAAGACATGCAGCCATTCACAATGGTGCCGATGACTCGTTACTAGAGCTCTTTCGGTGACAATTGCCATTGTTTATTGAAGCCTTTTGCTATTTTGGTGTATGAAACACTAGCGCGTGAAAGTAGATCGATGGAGAGATGACAGGTAGATAAATAGAGAGAGAAGGGGGAAAGAAAGAGGGGAAAGAAAGGGAGAGAGATCTATAGATATACATAAGTGTATGGACAAATAGAGGATTAGACAGAGATAGAGATAGGCAGAGAAGACGTTTAGAGAGACAGACACAGAGATAGGTAGACAGATAGATAGACTGATAGATAGATTAAAAGACATACAAGACATACAAACAACCAGATAGATAGATAGATAGATAGATAGATAGATAGATAGATAGACAGACAGGCAGATAGATAGATAGATAGATAGATAGATAGATAGATAGAAATGATAGTTAGTTAGCTACATAGGCAGACAGACAGAAAGGAAAGATGGCTAAATAAACAGCTAGAGAAGCAGACAAACATAGATAAATGTATGGACAAACAGACAAAACAAGAGAGAGAGACAGGCAGGCAGATAGATACAGCGAGCGAGTTTGAGGATTAGAATAGAAAAAGAAAGAATTGGATAAATAAATAAAAAAAATAAAAAACAGACAATTGGTAAAATAATAGTGAAATTACTGAAACGTCGTTTATGCTTATTTCATTATTATGCACACGTGTGTGTGTGTGTGTATTCGCAAATATGAATGAACGTGGAAAAGCATCTTAACGCGTATTCTGTGCATCATACTTGAAAACATGAACGAAGAGGAAGAGGACGGATCTTGTGGAGTTGATGAGTGAATTTGATAGAAAAACAAAAGGGCACACGTCACAAAGTAGCTATTTCTTTTAGCCCGGCTCGAACACGCGCCAATGAATTTAGAGCTGCATGTGAACGCGTGTGTCGTCTGAATGTGTGCGTGTGACTTTGCACTTTTGGGTATTTGAGTGAATACTGGCGTATTTTTGTTTGGAAACCGTGTAAATAAACGTCATCAATATATATATATATATATATATATATATAGTTGTGTGTGTGTGTGAGTGAGTGGTGGCTTTGGAGCACGTTTGCATGGCTCATTTTAGAAGCCATGTTATGTGAGTTTGTTGTATACTTTAAGTGACTCTGTATGCCTGTGTAAATCTCCAGTTTTGGACCTTGCACATGTACACGCGCATGCATAAAAAGTGTGTCTGCATGTGTTTATATATAAATATATATATATATATATATATGCATCTGTGTGTGTGGATGTGTGTCTTGTCAAACTTCCGTCACTATTATTATTATTATTATTATTATTATTACTACTGTTGTTGTTGTGTCTGTAGTTGTGAGAAAATCAGCTGTAACTCTCTGCTCATCGCAATGTTTACAATGTCAACAGACTGGCGTCTGTCCATTCACGAAACGATAAGAAGGATCGCGGCTGCTTAAAAGTGAAGAATATCCTCTTGTTGCTATTGTTGTGGTTATTGCTGTGTAAGCCAGGCCAGTCCTGACCGGGCAGACCTAAGACCATAATAAGTCGATAACGTCTGCCCCAGTACTCTACTGGTACTCATTTTATCGACCTCGTAGGGATGAAGAGCAAAAGTGGAATTCGGCAGAATTTGAACTCAGAACGTATCGACGGACGAGATGCTACCGCTGAGCCTTTTGCTCAGTTTGCTAATGGCTCTGCCAGCTCCCTACCGTGTATCTTGTAAAAATATTGGTTACTTAAAATGAAATTCTCAAATCCCCATTGACCTTCTTTATCCGGGGCACGCGTTAGCGATCCAGTGTTTGTTAGTTACTGGTCGGCACGGACGTCAAAGAAAACACCCGTCAGATTATAACATAGTGTTCAGAATAAAATATACAATATTAGACTGAATAAACGTCATCAACAGCACGAATGGCCCACTCTGAGTCAGTCTGTCTGTTTGTCACTGTCAGTCACGAGTTTCCTCTCTATGTTCTGTGTTCAAATTCCGACTTTGTTTCTCATCCTTTCGGGATCGATAAAATAAATATCAGCTTAGCACAGGGGTCGATGTGAGCGACAAGCCCCACCCCTTAAAATTTCAGGCCTTGTGCTTATAATAGAAACAATTATTATTATTGAACTGTTGGAAAAAAACCCCTCTTATCAGGTTACAACAAGTAACCTTAGATGCCAAGAATCTTCCTGAATATATCCTAGTTGTCCCTAATAATACTGTTTTCTGGAGTTGCACTAAACAAGGGTTTTTTAGGACTAAGCATGCCGTGGCTAATGATGCACGGACACGCGCTGAGACTGCGACATCTCCAACGCTTTCGTAACGGTGAGCAGGTGTGGTCGACGTTTGTCACACAGGATTTTCCGCTACTCGTCTCATTGACGGAACTACAGTCCTGGATCAAGTGTAGACCAAGAAAGTGTGCTTGACACTTGGAGTATCGGCAAGTACCCTCAGCTCTCTGCTAGTCTGGCAACGCAGTTGAGTTCCACTATGGAGTTCTATAGTGGATTGGTAGCGGGAAAGAGCGACGACGTACTCGGGAAACTCTTGGCGTCGGGAGGGATCAATTAACTGGCCTTTTCCGGAGGACTTTGCGGCCAGGGCCTATGGATAACTTTCAGAAATCCCTGGCCTGGCAGTGCTACAGGGGAGCTCTGCCGGTTCGAGACAAGCTCTACAGAGATGGAAGTGCTGTCAGACTGACCTGTCCGAGGTGTGCACAGGGCGACAAAACCGTCCTGCATGCACTCGTCCAATGTCCAAGCATTACTGACTTATGGAGCTTTGTCGAACAGCTGTTATCACGTGTAGGACGGATCCGTTTATCAGCCGAGTCCATCGTGAAGATCACCCCGCCACCTTCCTTTGGCCGGGAAGGAAAGGCAGTTTGCTTCTGTCTGGTGGCTATGGAGAAGGAGGTAGTGTGCTGGACGAGAGTGAAAGGACTGAAGAGAGATACTTTCCTCATCGACTTTTTCAAGTTCCACTTGAAAAGGAAAGTGTGAGTAGAGAGGGTAGTTCAGCCTCCCAGTAAATTTGTTGAGAGGTGAGTGAGGCCCGTGTGAATGGGCCTACTCTGAACTTTCATTTGTAAACCGGAGGAGTTAAGAAGAAAAGAGGCGCTTGCTGAGGTACACCTGGCCGTCGGTATAACCAGGATGTGTAGGGTTCCTCGGTTGTCCCCGTGACGAACCCCACCCTTCTGGGGAATTTTCATTGTTCAATTGTTTTGTTAATTATTTTTGTTGTTTATTGTATACACGGTACTGTTCAACAGTGTATACAGTAATTTACATTTGACGGATATTTGTCCTCATCTTGTTTGTTGTTAACACAACGTTTCAGTTGATATACCCTCCAGCCTTCATCAGGTGTCTTGGGGGAAATTTTGAACCTGGGTTCTCATTCCTAAGGTATTTTTCGATATTATTATTATTATTATTATTATTATTATTATTATTATTATTATTATTATTATTATTATTATTATTATCATTATCATTATTTATTATTATTATTATTATTATTATTATTGTTGTTGTTATTGTTATTATTATTATTATTATTATTATTAATATTATTATTATTATTATTATTATTATTATTATTATTATTATTATTATTATTAAGTGAGAGAGCAGTGCATGCCATCAAAGTGACACTGGGGTAAAATGTACGAAGCCCATTATACCCATCATGACTACCCGCCAGATAAGGGTACACCAGGCACATGCATCACAACCATATGTGCATGACATGGTGATCTCATATCAAGATAAACAGCGCATGACCTCGCAGGTGGGACCCGGTTAGAATTTTCTTCAGGTAAAGTAGCCCATCCCGCTCAAAAGGTCCCTGAATAAGGTTTGTTTAAGGATGTTGAGCAAAACGCCTGTGTTTCCAAAGGGGAACTATTCAAACCCCAAAGAATTCCTCTCAACACATGGCTATGATGCTCCCCCACTACTTCTGTTCGTGATTAGAGATGCACATATCGTCAGCCACTAAGGGACATGCTCAACTGGTTACGGTCAAACAACTGACAAGCAAATCTGTGGTATTAAGCAGAATATTTGCTGTAGCCCATCTTTTATACCAAGACAAAACAATGTACATGAAACGGGAAAGAAGAGCCATTTTCGTCGTACTTGTGGCTATGGCGAAAGAATGTGTATGGTGGACGCGTCTGAAAGGTCTAGAGACAAAGAGTTTCCTCTCTGGTGAATCTGTCATCAACTTCTTCAAGTATCACTTGAAGAGGAAGGTGAGAGTAGAGAGGGAAGTTTTGTCTAGCAAATGTTTCAAAAAAAGATGGGTGAATGTAGCAAGGATGGCACGTGTGAATGATGAAGCTACCTTGAGCCTAATCCTATGAACCAAAATAAAAAAAAAAGAAAGTGAAAAAGAGAGTCACTTACTGTAATGCGTTTTTTTTTTGCATGACATTATTGCCCAAAGTTACCGTGGTCTTATCCGTAGGCTTTTCTTTCCACGGATAAACCTAATCTGTTTCCTCTTTTTACATCATGACACGATACACGTTCCCTACTGATACACAATCCCTATTGATACATGATCCCTATTGATACACGATCCCTATAGATCGGCTTTTTTTTTAACGATCCCTTTTGATCGAATTTCTACCCCACCCCGTTTCCTTTTTTTCCTTCTCTTCCCCAAAAGAAAAGCTCTACTTTGTATTTTGTCCCCTCTGTGTTCAGCCCTATGTGGCCAATAAAGAAACATATCCATCTGTCTATCTATCTACAAAATATGTATACAGTATTTGGGACTAATGGGTATATGTCGATCAGTGTGTTGAGGTATTTAGTAGAGCACAGGCACAGTTTGGGTTGCCTGGTGTCATCCGCAGTCGGGGTGTATTACTGTTGGATCTACTTCAGGAACACCGCAGTGGCAGTTGAGATAATAATAATAATAATAATAATAATAATAATAATAATAAGGGATGTAAACGTGGATCTTATGGTTGTAAAGATCAGCTACTCATCAATAAGATGATCTTAGAAGATTGTCACAAGCGACACAAAAACTTGTCAATAGCCTGGATAGACTATAAAAAGGCCTTTGATAGCCTAGCTGGATTAGGAAATGTCTGGAAATGTATAAAATAGCTCCTACTCTGCGAAACTTTTTATCTGTAAGTATGAGATCATGGAGAACCACACTGACGTTGAACAATGACAATGAATCTCTAAATGCTGGAGATGTAAGAATTTCATGTGGCATTTTCCAGGGTGACTCACTATCACCACTCCTCTTCTGTCTTGCCCTAATACCGCTCTCAAAATTGCTCAATGATGCACAGTATGGTTATAAAATATTTGATAAAAATATAAATCATCTCATTTACATGGATGATTTAAAGCTCTTTGCAAAAAATGACCAACAGCTCAAAGGCCTACTAGCGATTGTTAAACAATTCAGTGATGACATCAGGATGCAATTTGGCCTTGATAAATGTGCAAAAGCTACCTTTATCAAAGGAAAAATGACAAATACATCTAATGTGAACCTTGACCAGCAAAATGTCATAAAAGAGTTAGAACCAGCGGAGAGCTACAAATACCTAGGGGTAATTGAAGGGGACAATATCAAGCACTCAGTGATGAGGGAAAGGATCAGAAGAGAATGTTATCGCAGGGTGAGAGCAATACTGAAGACAGAGCTGAACGCGAGAAACAGGATCGAAGCGATCAATGCTCTAGCCATACCAGTCGTGACTTACAGTTTCAATATCGTTAACTGGTCAATTACTGAAATATGTAATATTGACAGAAAAATACGAAAACTGTTGACAATGCATAGAATGCACCACGCTAAGGCAGATATAGAACGTCTTTATCTGCCAAGAAAAGAGGGAGGCCGAGGACTTCTACAGCTGGCATTAACAATGAAGGTAGCCACAATTGGCCTAGACACCTATCTGAAAAACTCTGAGGACTGGATGCTAAAACTTGTCTCAAAACATGAAAGCAAGAAAGCATCTTACTCAGTAACAAAACAGGCAAAGGAATATCTAAGTGAATTCCAATTGCAACAAATTCAAGAATTAGACGAACTAGAAACACCTGCAGAAAAAGCTAAGCGCTTGAAAACCCGTCCTAAAATTGCTGCCTTAGATATTATGACTGAAAAATGGCATGGAAAACCTCTCAATGGCAAATACCCAAAGAGAGCGAATAATGCAGATATTGACAAAGCCCTTACCCATCAATGGCTAATGGCCTCTGGCTTGAAATCAGAAACAGAGGGGTTTATCATAGCAGCCCAAGATCAATGCCTACCTACAAAGAACTACCAGGCCAACATATTAAAGAACGGCAGCTCCCCATTATGTCGTATATGCCAACAATAAAATGAGACCATCGATCATGTTGTCTCCATGTGCAGTCTGCTTGCGCCTACAGAGTATCTCAACAGGCATGATAGAGCTGCACAATATATTCACTGGGTAATATGCAAAAACCTGGACTTGCCCCATGACAAAAACTGGTGGGAACACAAACCACCCCCAGTACTTGAAAATGATCACATTGCACTCCTCTGGAACTTCACCATTCAAACTGACAGAAAGATAGACGCAAATAGGCCAGACATCATACTGAAAGACTTCAGACAAAAATCATGCCTCCTCATTGATATGACTGTCCCAATCGATATAAACGTATCTGTCAAGACCAACCAAAAACTGAGCAAATATAAAGATCTTGAAATAGAAATTAGCAAAATGTGGAATCTGAAGACGAAAACAATACCTATTGTCATAGGTGCCCTGGGAATGACAGCGAAACGGGCTGATTACTACCTAGCTCAGATACCAGGAAACCCCAAAATGGCTGAAGTTCAAAAGATAGTGCTCATGGGAACTGCCCATATCCTACGTAAAATACTGTCTATGTGATCTCAAATTTTAAAACAAACACATAATTTTCTTATGGTTTCTTAAACATTCACTAGAACAAAACTGTACAAATCCAAATATATGGTACCCTAGGCATAACACCTACATGAACTTCTAACTTGTTGTCTCTTGAGGTCTCTGGGTGAGACTTGGATCCAACTTGTACAAATGCAAAACAAAAGTCAAACATAAAATAATAATAATGATAATAATAGTAGTAGTAGTAAGTACCAGGCAGTGGCTCTCATGGCTTCTCATCTTAACTGATTGGAAGTGTTATCATGTACATTGTTCTGTCTTGGTATAAAAAGATGGGCTATGGCAAATATTCTGCTCAATACCACAGATTTGCTTGTCAGTTGTTTGACCTTAACCAGTTGAGCATGTCCCTTAGTGGCTGACGATGTGGTAGCAAAATTCACTTGAAAGGAATTCTTTGAGGTTTGGATAAATCACTTTAAGAAACATGGGTGTTTAGTTCAACATCCTTAAACAAACCTTATTCCGGGACCTTTTGAGCGGGATGGGCTACTCGACCTGAAGAAAATTCTAACTGAGCCCCCACCTGCGAAATCATGCGCTGTTTATATTGATATGAGATCACCAGGTCGCGCACATATGGTTGTGATGCATGTGCCTGGTGTACCCTTATCAGACGGGTAGTCATGATGGGTATACTGGGCTTCGTACATTTTACCCCCGTGTAAGAGAAAAAAGATAATAATAATAATAATAATAATAATAATAATAATAATAATAATAATAATATAATTTTATAAGTAACCAGAAGATGAATTTGGTATTAATCTTTATTTTGTCCCGTTGTCCAAAATAAAGATAAATAACAAATCCATCTTCTGATTACTTACTCTTTGCTCTTACTCTTTTACTTGTTTCAGTTATTTGACTGCGGCCATGCTGGAGCACCGCCTTTTAGTTGAGCAAATCGACCCCAGGACTTATTCATTGTAAGCCTAGTACTTATTCTATTGGTCTCTTTTTGCCGAACCGCTAAGTTACGGGGACCTAAACATACGAGCCTCGATTGTCAAGCGATATTGGGGGAACAAACACAAACACACATACACACATATATATATACATATACATATATATACGACGGGCTTTTTTCAGTTTCCGTCTATCAAATCCACTCACAAGGTATTGGCTGACTTGAGGCTATAGTAGAAGACACTTGCCCACGCAGTGGGACTGAACCCAGCTACTCCTGCGCCTATATTATTATTATTATTATTATTATTATTATTATTATTATTATTATTATTATTATTATTATATAACAGTGCAAACACGCTATCTTTAAGATAGTAATGTCTTGCATTGATTTTTTTTTTATCATGGTATCATATATTGCTTTGGTGCATATATGCATAAGTATACATATGCCGTGCATGTAGGAAGTGCACTGACATTCCTTTTGATTCCTCAGATTCGGCAATATTGTCCTTGAACAAAGCGGTGAGCTGGCAGAATCGTTACCGTGCTGGGTAAATTGCTTAGCGGTATTTCTTCTGAGTTTACGTTCTGAGTTCAAATACCATCGGGGTCGACTTTGCCTTTCATCCCTTCGAGGTCGATAGATTAAATACCAGTGAAACGCTGGGGTCGATGTAAATCGATTCGCCCCTTACCCCGAAATTGCCGGCCTTGTGCCAAAAATTGGAAGTAGTATTAACTCTGAATTATTTCCGCTCACAGGTGTGGAAGAAAGAGCGACGAGACTGGCAGCGCGGAGCAAGAAAATGAGTAAAGATGTGGAAGTAAAATTCACTTGATATATTCTGTCCACGGGAGATGGGCGGAGAAATAGCAGTATTAGAGATATTGACGAATATTCTGGGAGACCCACAACCAGCAGAACTGAAAAAAACATCGCAGCTGTGAGGAGAAATCGTCGAATCACGATCCATGAATTATCAGAGGATGTGCAGATTAGCTACGGTTCAGTGCATTAGTACTGAAGATTTGGGTATGAGACGCGTGCCTGCCAAGTTTGTGCCAAAACTGCTTTCAGCTGACCAGAAAGACACTCGGGTTTCAGTTGCACAAGATTTCCTTGATTGTGTCGAGAACGATGAAAACTTTTTGAAAACTTTGCATAGGCCTCTGTACAGGGATCGCCAAACTTTTGGCAAAATTTGATGCAGATTTTCTGCTCAACTTTCTCTGTCAATGTGAATGCGACGATCACACGCTACACACTTTCCTTTCAAGCACTGTCGTAAATAGCGGAAGTGAGCTAGAACATTAAGACCCGGTGCACATACACAGCAGAGTCCAAGGTCAATCTGTGCCAATTGGCTTTACTCTGTGTGCCTTGCCTTCGCTACTATGGCAACCGTCCGGATACTTATTGATCAGACCACGCACATACGTTTGAGTCTTCCCAAATGTTTCTCTGTATGATGTGTCTTTTAATAGAAGGACGAATATACAGCTTACGCAGGTGTGGCTGTGTTTTCTATTTCATTTCTTAATTTTTAGTATTTTAATGCTTAGAAGTATCTACCCCTTTCGGAGTCGATAAATTACGTACCAGTTGCGCACTGGGGTCGATTTAAACGTCTGGTCCCCTCCCCCAAATTTCGGGCCTTGTGCCTAGAGTAAAAAAGAACATTGAAATAGGTCTATCGGGATGTACCTTATAGACAGACGGACAGACCGAGAGACAAAGAGACAGACAGACACACACACACACGCACACACACACATACGCATACATATACATACATACACACACACACACACACACACACACGTATACACATACATAATACTCTTTTACTCTATTACTTGTTTCTGTTATTTGACTGTGGCCATGCTGGAGCACCGCCTTTAGTCGAACAAATCGACCCCAGGGGTTATTCTTTGTAAGCCTAGTACGTACTTATTCTATCGGTTCTCTTTTGCCGAACCGCTAAGTTACGGGGACGTAAACATGCCACTATCGATTGTCAAGTGATGTTGGAGGGACAAACACAGACACAAACATATACACACACGCATACATATATATATACATATATACGACGAGCTTCTTTCAGTTTCCGTCTACCAAATCCACTCAAGGCTTTGGTCAGCCCGAGGCTATAGTAGAAGACACTTGCCTAAGGTGCCACGCAGTGGGACTGAACCCGGAACCATGTGGTTGCTAAGCGAACCACTTACCACACAGCTACTCCTGCGCCTATATACAAACCTTTGGCTTCTATACAGTTTCCATCTATCAAATTCATTCGACCCAGTGGTGGTGGTGGTGTGGGGGGACATAGTAGAAGACACTTGCTGGAAGTGCAGTACACTGAGGTTGAACCCGAAACCACGTCTTTGCAAAGCGACCTTCTATACCACATGTTTGCGTCTATAAACCCATACAGCATTCCTGGTGAGAACAAAGAGGCTGGAAATTGTGATTGTTAATTAGTAATCTTGTGATTTTCTCTAGTTAATTCCGAAAATCTCTTTGGCAAATTCAAAGATTTGGAGCGTTAAATTCCCATGTCAAACATTAAAATCAGTTGCTGCTTACCCTGAAATCACTAGA
Source organism: Octopus bimaculoides (assembly GCF_046866305.1). Taxonomy (NCBI): domain Eukaryota; kingdom Metazoa; phylum Mollusca; class Cephalopoda; order Octopoda; family Octopodidae; genus Octopus; species Octopus bimaculoides. The sequence goes on along the minus strand of NC_142928.1, from coordinate 2,381,703 downwards.
CATTAAGCATAATAAATTGGGTGAGTTTACCTCCAGACTAGTTGATGGTTTCCAATTACAGAATAAGAATGAAAGAAAAATAGAAAGAAAGAAGGAAAGGAAAGGAAGGAAAGAAGAATGGAAGAATGAAAGCCAAGAATTGATGAGTTTCCACGAAATCGAGGCTTGATTGGTTGTGTGAATAAAAGAGACGTAGATTTAACGAAGACAATTTACAAACTGTGCAGCTGGTATGTTTGTATGTATGTATGTATGTATGTATGTATGTATATGTGTGTGTATGTATGTATGCATATATGTATTTATTTATGTATGTAACAGTGTGTATGTATGTGTGTGTATGTATGTATGTGTATGTATGTATGTATGTGTGCATGTATGTATTATGTGTATGTGTGTGTATGCATGAGTGTGTATGTGTGTGTATGTGTGTATGTATGTATGTATGTATGTGTGTATGTATGCATGTGTGTACGTATGTATGTGTGTGTGTATGTATGCATGCGTGTGTATGTGTATGTATGTATGTATGTTTATATGTGTGTGTGTTTGTATGCATGGATGCATGTGTATGTACATGAACTTATATATGAATATAATCACAATATATATATATATATATATATATATATATATATATATATATATATATATATATATATATACACATATACTTTCAGTATAGATATCTTGTCTCTATACCATATATTATATACTATCTCTCTCTCTCTCTCTCTCTCTATATATATATATATATACTATATACATATTTATGTATATATATGTATATATACTATATATATATATATATATGTGTGTGTGTGTGTGTGTATATATATATGCTATATATCTACATCTATGTGTCCGTTTATCCACCTTTCTGTACATGTACGCATTTATATATATGCACACACACACACACACACACACAAACACACACACACACAAACACATTATATATGATATATGTGTTATATATATATATATATACATATATATATATCGTCTCTCCTAAAAATCCGTCGATAATATCTCCCACCACCCCCACCATCAGCAGCAACAACCCACTCCACCCCCCAGTTTTCCTGAACGCTCTTTAATTCTTTACACTTATAACATTTACAATATACATTTCAAAATCACGGATTAAGAACAACGTCGCTTTATAATCGGGGCAAGTTTGTCGACTTGTTTCCTACTCACTCGATAACGTGTAAAAACGTGTAAAACACGGGTGGTGGTGGTGGTGGTGGTGGTAGTGGTAGTGGTGATGGTGTGGAAGCTGAGTATTAAACCACATGATAATGATAATAATAATAATAATAATAATAATAATAATAATAATAATAATAATAATAATAATGTGAATGGAAAATCATAAAAACCGAAATCAGAAAAACAAAGGAAATACAAACATATAGAAAAATACTGAAAATGTGAAAAGCACAAAAATACAATACAATAAGACACAACGAAGAAACAAAAAATAAAAAAGACATGATTCGCAAAAAAAAAAAAAGAAGAAAGGAAGAAAAGCGCAAAAGTAAAACAACAGTTGTTATTTGGTGTTAATTTTCTTTCTCACTCTGCTGCAGATCATTTATCATTGTTTGTACAGCTTATAAAATACATTGTTTTTCAAGTCCACTTAATACTTAAGACTCGACGTTTGTGTGTCCTTACTACTACTACTACTACTACTACTACTACTACTAGAGTGTCACATGAGTCTAATCAGCTTGGACATTTTCCACAATTGACATTACATACAACAGCAACAACAACACATCGAACTATTGCTACTGTTTAAACCATTAAATACACATACGCGTGCGCGCGCGTACGCACAGACATACACCCATGCACATGCGCAAGAAAAATAAAATTGAAACAAAAAAAAACAAAAATGAAACCTTACCCTGCGGGTGATTTAACTAACTCAACTATATTCATTCAGCTCTATATTGCGACATGTCTTGCCACCACCACCGCTGCCACCACGACCACAATGACGACCACCACCACCAACACCACCATCAAGACCACGAACACCAGCAATATCACCACCACCACCAATACCACCACCACCAATACCACCACCACCAATACCACCACCACCACCACCACCACCACCACCACCACCACCACCACCATCACCACCACCACCACCACTACCACCAACACTAATACCACCACCACCACCACCACCACCACCACCACCACCACCACCAATACCACCACCACCACCACCACCACCACCACCACCACTACCACCAACACTAATACCACCACCACCACCACCACCACCACCACCACCACCACCACCACCACCACCACCACCACCAACACTACCATCACCCAACACCCAACAACAGTAACACCAGTACCTTCACATCCCGCCTCGTCACAGTCACCTCCTCCGCTGTTGGTGCCATTATTGTCCGGGTATCGACCAAGCTCTCTAAAATGGTTGTCACAGAGGCCGATGTTTCTCTAGGAGACTAGCAATTTCCTCTCCTTTCCCCGCTCTTTCTCTTTTCCCCTTCTCCTTTCTCTCCTTTTCTTTCCATTATATCCCTCCCTCTCTCTCTCGCTCTCCCTCGGTCCTCACGGCTAATATTAAAATGACGTCGTCTGCTGACTGACACGTGACCAAACTATCGCCAAACAAGGCGCGAACAAAGAGGTTTAATTTCAAACATTTAGTTTTCTATCAAAGTGAAGATTAGGGAAGAACTACAGATACAAGCAGATAATCCCCGTTTTGGCGTGAACTAAATCCAAGGTTTTGATAATACTAGTAGAACATTATTGAAACAAGTAATTGACGCTAAATCACAGAATCAATAGCTTGGAACTAATTGATTCAGGTGGCTACGATCATTTTGCTGTTGTTCAACCCTAGGTCAGTCTTTATCACGGAGGGTTATGACACAGAAGTTATTGCTTAAGTCTAGGTCAGTCTCTTTCCAGAGAACCTACGAAACACGGGTTGTTCCTTAATCCCAGGTCAGTCTTTAAGAGATCCAGTGATACACAGGTTATTTAAGCCCTGGTCAGCCCTGGTCAGCCCTGGTCAGCTCTAGTTAGTTTGGTAGTAGTGTCGTTGGTGTTGTTGTTGTTGTTGGTAGTGGTGGTTGAGAGAAGGTTGGTGTTCTTGTGGTGGAAATGGCAGAGTATTTTGTCCGGCGTGCTAACGATTCTGCCTGCTCACCGCCTTAGCTATTTTTGCTACTACTACTACTACTACTACTACTACTACTACTACTACTACTACTACTACTACTACTACTACTACTACTGCTAATAATATTTTGTGATTAGTAAAAAAAAATTAATGCGCCATTTTTAAGGCCTAGCCAGGCTCATGGGCCCGGTTTCCCGGTTTCAATGGTGTATGTGTTCCCCAGCTGGACGGGACGTCAGTCCATCGTAGCTTTACTCATTTTTGCCAGCTGAGTGGACTGGAACAACGTGAAATGAAGTGTTTTGCTCAAGAACACAACGCGTCGCCCGGTCCAGGAATCGAAACCACAATCTTACGATCATGGTGCTGACATCTTAACCACTAAGCCACGCGCTTCCACGTGATTAGTCAAAAGGAGTTAAATTTGTAAAATGTATCAGAAGAAAACGGGGAGAATCCTGAGAGGGGGGGTGCTAAAATATGCGACAATAAAATGAGAGAGGTGAGGAAGGAGAGTGACTGGAAAATATGAAGGCACCGACCCACGACCCACGACCCACGACCCACGACCCACGACACTGGAGCTCTGTAACATACCTTCTGCTATTGAATATGTATACACACATACAACAACTCATATGTATATACATACATCACATACATATGAATACATACACAAACAGATATACACACATATGCATATACATAGAGCACATACGTTTGCATACATACACACACGTAATACATACCCGCGTGTATACAGATATTTTTCCATTTTAGAGAAGGCGCGTGGCGTAGTGGCTTGGGTGTTCGGCTCACGATCGTAAGGTCGGGAGTTCGGTTCTCGGCGACGCGTTGTGCCCTTGAGTAAGACACTTTATTTCACGTTGCTTCAGTCCATTCAGCCGATGAAAATGAGTGGTACACACTCACACACACACACACACACACACACACACACACACAGATATATATATTTGTATATATTTATATATATGTATGTATACATCGTCCATCACACACATGTTCATACACATACATGCACAAGCACCCATAAATATAACAGTGCTATAACATAACGAACGTACTACACTTCAGAACATTTCATGGCAAGTTAAAACACCAAACTCTGCTATAAATAGCAAATCGCTTCATTATATAATCACAGGCAATAGATGTATTTGGGAGACGTCTCTCTTTAGAAATACTAGAATTATTATATATGGAGTGCTTAAATGAAGCGATGTCAGTAGATATATAATAATTCAGAAAAAGAATAAAATAAAATAAATACAGTAACAGATAAAATAAGAAAGAATAAGTTCATCATAAAGATTCTCTGGCTGATCACGGTGTATTTAGATAAATAAACCATATAAAGCAAAAAAAGATAGATAAAGAAATAGAATAAACGCACAAGGAAAATGAAGAAAAAATAAACTGGGTTTAAAGATCGACATAGGAGGCCAGGTTTATTAAAGATAATCTATTTGTTTCAATAGAGGTCCTTAGGTGCATAGCAATTGGAATTTCACGCACCGCTGATATGGAATGAGAGAAATATTCTAAGACTATTGATAATGGCACTGACATACACACTCATAGCACCAGATAGGAATTTTCTGGGACACATTCATGAATTTAGCTCCTCATACATACACTCGCATACTCATCACTTGCTCACAGAAAATATTCATATCAAAATAGAAGTTCACCATTTTGTTTAAGAGACCAAATCAATCTGTCATTATTCACGTATATATATATATATATATATATATATATATATATATATACATATTCATATGCATACAAATACAGACGATATTCACGCACAAACATATATACAAGGCGAGCTGGTAGAATACAAGGCGAGCTGGTAGAATACAAGGCGAGCTGGTAGAATACAAGGCGAGCTGGTAGAATACAAGGCGAGCTGGTAGAATACAAGGCGAGCTGGTATTTCGTCTGCCGTTACGTTCTGAGTTTAAATTCCGCCGAGGTCGACTTTGTCTTTCATTCTTTCGGGGCCGATTAAATAAGTACCAGTTACGCACTGAGGGGGTCAATGTAATCGACTTGATCCCTTTGTCTGTCCTTGTTTGTCCCCTCTGTGTTTAGCCCCCTGTGGGCACTAAAGAGATATATATGCAAGGGTTCATACCCTATCAAACTAGTCCACTATCGATTTAAGATTTAGTATATACTATACGATAGTTCAGATTATACATTAAGTAAATGGAAGCGATAAGCTAAAAGTGAGGAGTCAGACATAATCAAATAAGACAAATGCGGGAAACATAAATCTAAAAATAAACTTACGGAACTATATTTTAGAGTTAATTGGTGGTATCCCTAGCACACTAAAATTCACTGTAATTGTTTAATTATTAGTATAATATAGGGACGACCAGCGGTACATTTATGGATAACGAATAACTAATTTATGACAACTTAGATAGGTTTCGGCCAGTAGAGGCCCAGGCCATATCTAACTTAATAGCACCACCTGGTGAAGCCTTTTAGTCATATATGGGACACCATGGCCTACTCTAGCAAAGAGTTATTATTGTTGAAAGCATAACCGGGTGTAGTAGGTGGGTCCGGTATTTTTTGGAGAAGTTTGTCCAGAGAACTTTTGAATTTTATGGGATCTGTTTCCGTTTTGATGTATTTTGGTATAATATTAAAGAGAGCTGGAGTGGTTGAGGTAAAGTCGTTGTGTCGTAATGTTATGTGTCTTGAGTTCAACTTTTGTAGTGGGCGGGTAGCACAGGGGCCAAGTCTCGGGTGGATTTTAAAATTGATAGATAATTAGTTCATAGATTGAAGATATACACTAATATTTATCATTAGTATCACTATGTGGTAATGGTGAATTCTCAATGAAAATCAACCCAGTCAGGACAGGGATTAGATGAACTAAGCATAGTAGAAACAAGAAACACAGAAGCATAGAAAAATAGAACACATGCTGATTATAGGAGTGGACAGATCTACAGGGGTCGACTAGTAATAGTAATATTAATAGAGAATTTAGGTTAAAGCTAATCGCTTAATTTTTTGTATTGTGTAGGAAGGGCATACGGTATATGTGTGGACATTGTTTTATTAAATCATCTCGTTAGTTAATCAGATTTGACTTACATCTAATTATTTCATAAGTTTCAGATATACGCAAATTACGAATATCATTACTTACTCTATACGGTTATACTTTGCCTATAATAGATCCAGCAATTTCATACTCAATCAGCAAGTATTCATAGAAAATTAGATGATATAAAATTAGCTGTATTTCTATCTTTAAAGCTGCAAGTGTGGTTATAATATCTGCATTTAAACTTACTTGTGGTAGCCTTGATACATACATAGACATTCTCAAGTGTAAGTACGGAACGTTTGTATGCTACATTCTTACTAAAGCAAAATCAAATGGACACAAGTATCTATTTCTAAAATTGCAGAGATCGTTTACTCAATCGGATGCATTAAGGATGTTGTTTACTGTCCTATTAATATGGGTGTTATTACCTTGATTATTAGAAAACATGAATTTATGCAATCATTTAGATTGTTGATTCTAGAAGTTATATGATTAGAAGGTTGACTGTTTAATTCTTATTGTTAAATCTACCAATGTATCGTGCAGTATCAGGTGTTGTAGAGTAGGTCGGTTTCACTGTGTATATATACATACCATACATATACATAGGCTGAGAAGGAAGTGTTGAGAAGGAAGCTTTTTAACATACAGCCTCGCCTGCGCATAAACACACACACACACACACACACACACACACACACACACACACACACACACACACACATATATGTATGTATATGCATATATATACGCCTATTTATGCATATATACTTACACACACACATGCATACACATACACAGATAAACACAAGCAAAAATGCACGCTTAGACTTATAGTTAAGATGTTTGCTTCGCAACACCAGGGTTTCGGTTTCGATTCTAATGCAACCTTAGTTTAACCAATTCCTTATAAGTTGAATTTATTAGACAAAAACTGTAGGGGCGCCATTCGCGCGCGTGTGTGAGTGTGTTTGTATGTGCTTGTTTGTGAGTTTATGTGTATGCATAATGATAGTGGTGGTGGTGGTGGTGGTGGTGGTAGTAATGGAGGCGGTTGCGTTCTCTCTCTTCAACAACGATATCGATGACGTATAATTCAGACAGGAATTGGCACTAAAATGAAAGAAGCTTTCAAAACTTCATCCAACTTCACTTACCATCCAACCAACCAACCAACCAGCCAACCAACCAACCAACCAACCAACCAACCAAACACCACCCCACCACCACCACCACCACCACCACCACCAACAGAGAATAAAGTGAGCAAGGGGGGAAAGTGTGTGTTGGGATGTATGGGAGGCCAATGGATGCTGGATTGTAAGTATAAAAGAGCGGAGGTGGTGGGCGAGGTTGGAGGTCCCCTCCCTAAAGTAGATGATTGATGGATGAAGTTCCGTTTGGTAAATAACTGGATGAACAAGGAGTACAGGCATCGCACGCACCCATACAGGTACTCTTACTTATACTCACACACACACACACACACACACACATAATACACACACACACACACACACACACATAATACACACACACAAACATACACTGCCAGGGTACATATATTCTCACATACATCCAGACACACACACATTACATACACACATATTACACACACGCACACACACATATTGCACACACACACTCACATACATCCAGACACACATACACACATTACACACATATTACACACACACACACAGACAAACACTGTCAGGGTACATATACTCTTGCGTATACATTTACGTATAAAGACACACATAGATATATACACACATCTAGACATATATACACCCACTTGTATACACATGTATTTACACTTACTCACGCACACATACACAAACTTACATACATGCACACACGACACGCAGATACACTTAGGCATACATGCACACGCACACACATAGAGTCATTACACACACACAAATATTACACTTATGTACACACAAACACACTCACACGCACACACTTCTGCACACACAAACACATATACACACATATATAAACACGGGCACTCACAAGCACATTTATGCACACACACACACACACACACGCACACATTGGTACAAAGAATATCATATTTGACAGACAAGTTAATGTTATCACTAATATATGACCACCACTCCCAATAATTGTCTGTCTTATGCGTGTTTATATGCGTATGTGTCTGTTAGTGAGTGCGTGCGTGTGTGGTGTGTCTTCCGCTTTAATGTCTCTTCAGGCAGCACGTGCTGCAACGACCAATAATCTTTTTCTGTTGGATTCGGTCTTCTTAATATGATTTCGTTACTTTTTTTTTTCTTTTTTATCGAAGAGAAAATATAACAGCGCTAAAACCAACAACAACAACAACAACAACAACAACAACAACAACAACAACAACAACAACAACAACAATATAACGAATAAACAGAAACAAATAAATAAACATTACGTAAGCCCCATCAATAGCCACAACAAGGCAACAGCAACAACAACAACACCAAGCTGCACCAAAACAATTTCAATAATAAACAGCAAAAAATAGCAATTACAATAACAAACAACAATAAACGAAGATTGCATCAGCACCAACGCTAGCTACAACAACAACAACAACAGAAGCAGCAAACATTGGATCAGCACAACCACTAGGCACAACAGCAAACTGTAATAACAGCAGCAACAACAACAGCAAACTGTAATAACAGCAGCAACAACAACAGCAAACTGTAATAACAGCAGCAACAACAACAGCAAACAAACATTACATCACCACCACCACCACCACCACCACCACCACCACCGCCACCGCCGCCATCACCCCCACCGCCATCCACACAACTATCCCTACCAACCAACAACAACATCAACTACAACAACAATAAGAATAATAATCGCAACAAACAAAATGCATGAGGTTAGTTAAAAAACCTTGAATGAAATGCGATCAAGTCAATTAAAGCAATGAAGCGGCGTGATTGGTCGAAAAGAAACGTAATCAGTTAGGCAATTAGCACGTGTTACCACGTGAAGTAAGATGTTAGTTACATTTCAATACATGTCAATAACTTCGGCGGCCATGTTCTTCTCAATGTAGTTTCTCTGCTCTTTTTACTAATGTACTTTTCGTGTTACCTATTCAAGCCGTTAGCGAAGCGTTGCCAGCGAACAAATGGCTTATAAAAACAAGCAAGAAATGACGTATGCAAATACGCCGGTCAAACGACTGATCGCCTTCCTTACCCGTCCGTCACTCCAGTATTCACTTTTAGTAAAAGCCCAGTCACTCTTGCTTTCCTTACTTCCTTACTTCTTTCCTTCTCTTTCCCTTCTTTATTTCACTCACTTACTCACCCACTAAACTCTGCCATATTGATTGAATAGCCAGGAAGTCGCATGCCGCTGAATCGCGCCTTCCGGTCTGTCAAACTACTTAAAATTTCGCCATTGTGCTTTTGTTTTTCACTTTTGCTTCGGCATTGTCTTCGCCTCTCCATCATGGCTCTCCCTCCCCCATCTCTGACCGTCCCTCTCTCGCTCTCTCACTCTCTCTCTCTCTCTCTCGCTCTCGTTCTTTTTCCAAAGCCATCACTTGAAAAATTTCATTATATTCTGTTAAGGCTTTTCTGACATTCGCCATTGTGGTTTTTGCCAGGCAGTCAAGCCGCTCATCATGGATACTTGATCTCTCTCTCACCCAACCTCTCTCTCTATCTCCACCCCTTCCTCTCTAACCCTCGCTCTCTCCCCCCCTCTCTCTCTCTTCCTTTCAATTTCTATCTCATTCACAGCATCTCTATCTCTCCTTCTCTCCCTTCAATCCTCTCTCTCTCTCTCTCTGTCTTTCTTTTCTTTTTTCTCCTCTCTAGTTCTTTTCTGGTTTTCATTAGTTTCATTTCATTAACACTGCCAATCGCCAATGCCACCACCAGCAACAACAACAACAACAACACTAGAACCACTGCCAGTACCATTACCATTGCCACCTCACCCTCCACACCCGCTACAACCATCACACTTACCGCCACTACCACGACCATCACCACCACAGCTATCACCCTCACCACCACCACCACCACTACCACCTCTCCCACCATCACCACCACAATAGCACTACCACTACTATCAGCTCCACCAGTAACACACTACTACCACAACCATCGTCATCGCCAATACCATCACAACAGCAACAACAACAGTAACAATACCAGCTTCATAACTGCCACCACAACACCCTCACCGCCATAACCGGCACCACTAACAACAACAGCACTACCACCACAACAATCATCAAAGCCATCATCACTGCGACCACCACCACAACAAACACCACAGCCACCACTACCATCACCGCCACCACCACCATCACCACCACCACCACCACCATCACCACCGTAGCAGCAACTATTACAGCTACACTACCAACAACAACAAAAATATTTCAAAGTAAATGGTGAACTGACGGCCAATGATAACTAGACCAACGCCTCCCGACCGCCCCTTCCCCCCCGGTCTTCACTGTCAACTCCACCTGTATCACTCCTACTTGTACACTCACCACTACAACAACAACAACAACATGTACACTCACCACTACAACGCATAAACACACATCTCTACAATAACACACACGCACACACACAGAACAACAACCACCACCACAACCACCCTCCACTCCCACCACCACATCCCATACACGTACCACCCACCCGGCACCCGCACCGCCCTTCCACCCGTAACACTTCAGTTTCTCAATACTTTTTTGTTAGACAATTCATTTTGTAAATGAGTTTTTCTTTACAAGTGTTTTATAACACTACTCCCCTACCAACACAGCCTTTCTTCCCCCCCTTCTCTCCCTCTCTCATCACACCACTGCAACTCTCACCCCTTCATTCAAAAGCTTCCACTTCGTTTCCTTCTCCCTACCTCTCACTCTTTATCTATGGCTCTCTCTCTCTCCTTACAACCAGTCTTCCCCCTCTTTCCCTCTCTCACACAAACGTTCACTCTCTCTTCTAACAATCCTCTCCATACACAATTACACACCAGTTAATATTTATTATACTTAATCCTTCTATCGCCTCATATAAATATCTTAGTGTTCATCCCCATATATTAATCACATGTATTTATACTTGTGTTCAGTTCTATGTAAATACATCGACACATATACATACACATATCTATATATGAATTCAATTATGTACGTTTGTTTTAGAACGAAAACTGAATAGAGAAAGGCAGAAGTGAGAAAATGCTCAATACGATATGTATATATATATATATATATATATATATATATATATACTCTCTTTTTATTCTCTCTCTGTTTATTTTTTCGTGTTCCTTTCTGTTGAAGAGCGTAGGCTCGAAACGTAAAAGACTTTCTCACCTTTCCGAGCTTCAAACTCAAACTAATACAACTGTTTGTTGTTCATACACATGTCTTCGTCTTTCGTTTTTCTGTAAATTCCAACTATATATATATATATATATATATATATATATATATATATATATATATATAATGATATAAATAATATATAAATATATGCATATATCCATGCATATATGTACATACCTATATCTATATGTATACATACATGCATACATGGGTACAGGACATCAAACAAACAGAGAAACGAGAAATGAAGCATAAAGAGTATACCCCTTCATCAGCTGTCCCTGTTCCATCTACTCCGCGTTTCGAAGGCAAGGACAATACACGACTTCGTTGGAACAGTCCTTCCGCAAAGCAAATTAAATAAAATGTGTAATTTTTGCGGAGGATAAAAGTGTTAACAAGGACAGGACAATGAGAACAAGACAGTAAAAACAAACAGTGAGGGCTGTTAAGCCAAGATGAAATAAACATTATTATGAACGCTAAGATAGACGTGCATGAGAGAAGAGACAGAAAAAACACGTCTTTTCTATAAGAAGGCAGTGAGCAGAAAGAGAGATTCCCTTTCGTCACGTGTCAGCGATGAGAGGGTCAAGGAGGAAGAGTGAGAGAGAGAGGGAATGGTGAAAGGGAGAGAAGAATAGGGAAATACATACACACATATATATATGTATGTATATATATATATATATATATATATATATATATATATATATATAAATATATATATATATATATATATATATATATGTGTGTGTGTGTGTGTGTGTGTGTGTGTATGTATATGTATGTATGTATGTATGTATGTATGTATATATATATATATATGTATATATATATATAAGTTCAAAAAAAGGAAAAAGACAAAAAACAATAACAAAAAACAACAACGTGAGGACACGGCTATCCAGAGGTAATGCATTACCTCAGGATATCCTTGTTGCTTATTTTGATTTGAATCACCTTACTTTCAAATTGTATAGATGATACCGTACTAAATTCTGGTGCCTCAACTTAAGTACCATATTCATCTGAATCTAAATTATATGTAGATATTTCTATATATCCCGTGTTTTCTATCTGGAGTGAGGACCCAGTACTGTAGTTGCTTAAGTTTCAAGAGTCTACAGCATTTCAACATCCTGCTAGAGATCTGCGAAGTGTCAACGCGGAGGTATTCAATGAACAGTTGGGCATATTTTTATCGGAGAGACCGAGTGAACCTACACCGCGACAAGAGACTCAAACGAAGAGCAGCTCCGTCCAACTCATTGCTTCTCCAGAAACGATTCGCGACAGCTTCCTATAATTTTCGAGTGCAAAAAATGCGAGAGGAACATTTGGGAACCTGTTACAACTATAAAACTATTATCAGTTTGACCCTATAAAGGCCCTAGGTTTGGATTTCGTATGAAGAATACTAGACCTTAAATTGGGCCAGAGTATATTTTTAACCACTAGTCTTTGGTGGATTAGGAATTAATGAGTTTCAAAGATATTGCGTACAATTACTGGTCACTAATTAAGATGTAATTTAAATATATGAGATATGTAGAACTTACTTGTGAGACTAATTCGAATTTTTCATTATATAAAGACTAATAACCAGATGAATGTAACTGGGTGCAAAGGCATTTGTGAGATGGCTATACAGCAGAAACGCGCGTCGGACACATTTAAATTAAATATGGTATGTAATTGACTGTAGAAATTTTAAAATATGCAAATATATTTATCTCTGTGTTCTTGGATATGCACTCGGTGAAATATTTATAATCAAGAGAGGCGAATCCAGGATTTACCCAAAGGATGAACGACATTGGGGTTGCGTACCTCGAGTGCTCCTTACCAATCAATGCGGTTAGCCATAACTTGGATTATAACTGAGTGCTCGAATGGCACCCGCCTGGGTACTTTATCTCTATCTACTCTCTCTCTCTCTCTCTCTCTCTCTCTCTCTCTCTCTCTCTCCCTTCTCTCTTACACACACACACACACACACACACACACACACATATATATATATATACACACACACACACACATATATACACACACACACACACACACACACATATATATACACACATACACTCGATTAAAGGACAGCTGGAAACTTAAAAGTGCGATGTAATCTAAGATTTGTTTAGTCGACTGGAGTCGTTTTTTTGCAGTAAATGTCAGCTAGCTCATTAACTATTACCAGCTAATTACTCGAAACTAATTTGGAAAGTGGAAAGTGAAAAACTGGACTCTACATTTTCCATTGTACCATGACTTCAATAATTGATTCTATATGATTATGGTTCTGTGATGATCATCGAGTTATGTTATATAACATAGCCTTGATGTTGTTATATACACCTGATATTCAGTTGATGGATGGTTCTCCGTCGGTTTCCACGGCCAGAATTCAACTTTTCGATCAACCGAATTATCTGCTCCAGAATTAACATGCAAATGGCTCAGCATTCTACAGATACGCGAACCCTTAACCCTTTGCCTTTCTAAAACATTTTTATACGTTTTTTCCTAAACGTCCGGGTTTGTTTCCAGACTTTTAGTTCTCATTTCATTCGTTCTGAGAAACACAAAGCTCTCCTTTCATAAGTCCCAAATTACTCAGGTGGTAGGAAAAAACTGGGGGATGTGTGCCACCAGTCCAGTAGTCATCAGGGTGCAAAATGTGTACAGGGTTACGTCATCTTAGAGGGATTGTTAGAAAGCGGAGGGGCCTCGTCTGAGCTGGATGTGTTGAGACGTCTGTGAGTGATCTTCT